>NC_065535.1:26090781-26315781 GCF_932294415.1 Quercus robur | reverse complement strand
GTGCAAAACAACAAAGCCACTTCTCTTCGGGGCGGTGAGGTGGACAATCCCTTACTCCAGCTTCAGAGGAGCATCTTTGCATGAATCAATACTAACTCCTCAGTCAGCTAATCTTCGATTTCGGAGATTAGAGCAGAAGAACTCCGTAACGACGGAGAAAGGTTTCGTCGAAGTAAGTGCCTTAGTTCTTCTTCATATTTTTGGTATTTTTCTAATTCTAATATAATAAAAATAAGTAAGCACACTTGCCCATTTTTATTTTACGATTTTTCTTTTTCATTTTCACTCGATTCATAAACTTCTTTCAACCCAATTCGATTCTTTTTTCGACCTAACCCGGGGGAGGAGGGGCTATATGGGACATCTATCTACGGGGGCCTGCACTTTCTTATAGGGAAAGGGGTGAAGGACGAACTTCATTCGGTAGCAGCGGGATATCGAGTCCTTGGTAACACCGCCTCATTTTGGAACCGGAAAGAAACCTGACTCACTTAAATGTCCTAGCGAGGGGTATCGATAAGGGTTGGATGCGAACCCCTCCTATGAGAAAGAAGGAGTCTAGCAGCCTTTTTTCTGTCTATTTCTGATCGAACTCCCTTCCTGTCATCGTATCTTGTGTCAGAATCGCTTTCAGGCTTTTTATCGCTTTCCCATCAGTGGCAGTTTTGTCTCCCGTCCTTACCGATAGTAACTGATCAACCTACTGTTGGAGTTCAAGAGCATATCTTTTTCCATTATCAGTATCTTTCTATCTCGGAGTGCACTAAGGCATCAATATGAATTCCAAGCCCTATCGCTTAGGAATAAATGCTTCCCTAGCTGCTTGCCGGAAAAAAACGAAGCCTTACAAATTTGAAATGCATCCCTCCAAGCGGATAAAGGCTTAAACCTATTCATCTATCCTATCCCTCGCTTTACTCTTCCCGGAAAAGGTTATCGTTCCCATGAATCTTGATCCGCCTCCTAGCATTGATAGCAATTGATCGAATTCCTACTCTGGTTTGAGAAGCTTTTCAGTTTTCCTTATCTTTCGTGCCTTTGAACTACCATGAAAAGAATTCGAAATACGTATATCTGGTACTAAATAAACCGCCTTCGCTGGCCAACCCCTATGTCTTGGTACTCTACCGTCCCATTCATAAGAGAGTGGTAGTTGTCACTGGAAGTAGGTGAAAGCAGTGAGTTGAGTAAGTCTTGTCAACAATGCTTCGCACAACTAAATACTAACACACTGTTCACTTCTGTACTTCTCCACCACCAAAACACAATGACTTATGCAATTCATACAGGCACGCATGAAAGACGAGCGAAAAACGATGAATTTGCCTTAAAAGCTCGCGGGCCCCGACCGATGGTCGTTCCTAGGCCTAGTCAACCACTTATGATGACTTTGCCTTTACCTACCAGTGCTAGAGCCTCTCCTGCCGATGTCACCACTGGTTCAGGTACTTTCACCAGTACTTAAGCCAGCACCTAGCTATGCCCATGTCGTAGCTTCTGCGGCTATGAGAAACCTCCGGACCCCAGCTATGGAAAAAGATCTGTTATTGTCCATGCCCTAGCCGTTGCTTCCGCTGGATCAATGGGATCCCAATCTCGATTTCCTAGGTATGCTTGCCCTGTTCAGAAACTGAAGCTACTTTTTCTCTTTCACTACACCAAACCCACGAACTTTCGCCTAAACGCATACAGTTGATTCCACAGGTACCACGGGCATGCTACTAATGCCTGTTGGACTTGGCAAAACTTATTGCCTTACCTACTAGAGGAAGGAAAAAAGAACTTAGCTGGTTTTTTTGTCGACAATCGGAACCTGAGAATATTCAAGGACCTGTTACCGGGTAGGGTAAAACCAACAGCACAGAGGCTCTGCAGCAACAGGAGCCACAAAGACGATTGTAGAAAGATGCCAGGATTATACTCAAACAATAGCAGCGGTACTCTCCGAAGTAAGCCCTGAAAAGAAAGGTGCTACATTATAGTAACCAGAAAAGGGCCTCGGCCCCAGATGCTATGGAGCACCTTTCCTTCCTTGCCAAGGAAGGGCAGCTGCTCGACCAAGCAACCAATTACCACCCTATGACGTAGCTACTCACCTGGGAGAAATTCCTGCTCAGATCTCAATCCTAGACTTTTTCTGCCGTCCTTAGGCAAGCTCGGTTGTAAAGGGAAAGGCTCCAGGATTACAAGTCATGATCTAAAAAGTGATTGCCCCCCAACCCTTTTACAGTTCCAGAAGCAGAGGGAGCAGCTTCAGTAGTTCCATCTCTCTAACCCGAAGGAGTTCTGGTGGAGGGTGAGGACCTGGATAGAGAGGGACCTATGGCAGTAGTTTAAGTCGGCCTAGTAGCGGAGCTAGCAGCAATAAAGCCTTTTTTTTAGGGATAGTGAAATTTCGGATCGAAGAGATTCACCCGTAATAGATAAGGGGCAAAGCCAGAGGCAAGGCTATAGGCGCCTCTATCTGTATGGGGGAATTTCTTGCTCAAGCTTCTCGATCTGGGAAGGAACTGCTCGTTACTACTACATATGATGCACTATTGAAAGGCTCGACCCGGCTCGGAAGAGCGATCCAGGCATTTTGAAATCGTGATCCAAAGAGAGTCCTAGTTGCCATAGTCAGAGATTTAGATGTAGTTCCGGATGATCCAGATCCAGTCGATTTAACAGTTGCGTTGTTGCCCCTAAGTCTTGGTTTGGGAAGCATGTGAGTTGGAATGTACTATCCTTCCGACCGGCCAGCGAATGACGCGAGCGCGACAGGTAGAAAAATTCATGATGTGACCATGACTCCCAAACATATCGACCCGAGTTGCAGAATAAGATCGACTTTTTTGAGCAGGGAGCGAGTCGAGTAAAAAAGGCACGATCTCGAGGCAAGAGGAAGTGGAAGCACAGGGGGAAATAGAATCCACAAATCAAAAGTGAAAAGCAAGATGAAGAGGAATTCAGACCGATATAAGAGCAATAGAGTTGGCAAATCCACTTCCCGAGAAGACAGAAAGAGGTCTTTATTTGAAAAAGACAGAGACAGAAAAGAGGATATATTGTTCCAGGGGCAGAGAAGCCAAAAAAAGACATGAATCTTGCCACTGGACTATACAGAACGAGATACCGTTACAAATACCGTCGGGGTAAGCCGATGGTATACCAAAGGGGTAAGCCAACCTAATAGAGAGATGTCGTTCTTTTGTGCTCTAGCGTAGAGCTCCTGTTACTCGAGTCACAGAACCCGAGGGAAAGAGCTTATTAGCATGTAAGTTGATAAAACCTAAAGGCAAGATGCGAAGATACGAGCTTAAAGTGTCCATAAGCTTGAAGCATATATGGGCAGCGAGCCCTTATTAGTAAAGAAAAGCTCCAAAAAACGAGAGATTAACCTGTGCAGTGCGGATCTGACTCGACTAAGGAAAGATCTACTCCAAAAGATCAGAGAAAAAAGAGCGTTTGATCTACTAATAGCGGCATAAGAACAGCAGCTATACTGGCATTTGCTTCAACCTAAGCAAGACGCATTTTTGAGACATAGTAATCCATACTCTCTGTCGGGGGGCTTAGGTTTGGCGACCTAGACTCTGTCCACCAAACCAATATCAAATATCTCCGTTGGGGACCTAGGCTTGTGGCACCCCCTATCTCTTAAAGGCTGTTCAAAATGAATATCTCTTTCTTTCTTCTCAGGTACAGTTGCTTTCCTTGATTCGGGCACAATGTCTTCGACAAATCGTTGTCTCAGTCTCAGTCTCATCTTTGGTCCTGTGGGTTAGTCACCTTAGTCCAGTGTATCAGAAAGGACATCTGTCTTTCCGAGACATAAGGAGTTAGACTCAGCCTTGATATATAAGCAAGGTCAAAGTATAAAAACCAAAGCGAATCTCGTTAAACCCCGCTCCTCGGCTTTCTTTAAAGCCTTGTGACTCCCATCCCATCAAGTCAGGAACCAAAGATTGAAACTAGCCTAGCCTCGGTTAGGCGGAGATCAAGGGATGTGCGGAGCTCCATCCTTTTTGTTAAGGTTCAGGAATCATACATCCCTTATCTGTGAGTCGAGAAAGATTTCCATCGCTGGCGAACTTGAAGCAGAAAGCTAAATTCAAAGAGAGGGAAAACCCCTCGATAAAAGGAGTGAGACTATACCCTTATCTATGAAAGACCGGTTTAGAGGGAAGCATCCGCCCCTTTCTTCAACATAGGGGATATTGAACCCTAGATTTCCCTATCGACTTTCCCATTACTTCTTACCAGGAAAAGGCGTACCAAAGATTTTGGGAAAGACACATTGAAATGGAAGTTCGAGGAGTAGGCGCCTGTTAAGGCTAGTCATCATTAGCTCTTTGTCTTTCTAGCCACTTTCCTTGCTTCGCCATACCGGCGAATGGACTTACTGACTAAGTAACTTAAGGTTTGGAACCCTTGCTAACTGCTTTTGTGGAAAGAAAAATCTCCCTTACTTTGTTAACTTACGTAAGGAAAGCACCTTTAGTACGCCTCCTTTTTGTTCACGCAAGCTGTCTAAGGTAGTGTATCGAGGAGACCGAGAGACACGTCTTTCTTTATGGCATAACCCAAAAAGAGTTGTCTTAGTCTTTCTCCTTCAGTCAGTGACTAGTACGTCTTATTCAAACAATTTAGTGGTCGCCTTCAACTTATATAAAAATGGCCATAGGTTCCTTAGGGTGAGTGCAAGAAAGACCCGCCCAAGGGGGCACGAGTGGAACGGTCCTCATTAGCAGCTGTAGGTTGTCATCAAGCCTAGCCTAAAGCTGAGAAAAAAGTGGCTACCTTCATTTCCTTTCTAAAGGTGCAGTAAGGGGCGGGTGAGCGCAGAGAAGGGCACCCTCGATTAGGGGCACCCCTTATTGAAAACGGCTGCGCGTTAGCGCCCCTTACTGCAATCAAACTCAAGGAAAGCCTTTTGACAACCTTACTAATAGAAAGGGGAAAGATGCGCTCAATCCGTTGCTTGTTGCTCCAACTTAGGAGTAGGGGCTCAACGAGCCTTTTCCGTGGGCTGCTATGCTAGTTGTAGCGCGCTAGCGCTTTACTAATATAATATCAAGTAAAGGGGACTTTCTCATGATCTTACGAATCTACAACTCTCTTTACTGAGCGAGACTCTACCCAGATCTAAATAATTCGCCAAAGAGCCTTCTTCTAACTAGGAGAGTCAACAAGCTACCAGAAGCGAAGCTTTTGTTGGCTCCCCCTTTGAATTTCCAATTCCTCTTTTTCGTTCTACTTAGGTGGAGTAATTCGAACTCTCGACAGAATATAAAAGAGGTTTTTATTCCTGTGTAGACACCTCAACGAACTCATGTGGACACTCCTCAGCCCGAGGACAATCTCTCAAATACACATTAAGATGTTGACCCGTTTTTCTTTTCTTTGTTGATTCCTCTCAATGAAATTTGCCATGTTGCACTAAGTTACTTACGGATGTATGCATGCGGTCCGGGAACACTTTGGGGTGAACACTCATCCGAACAAGTAGAGTCAATAGTTCAGCATTTAGGCCGTAACATTTAGCAACAAAAAAAATCTTTAACCCAACAAGTGCTCTCCGAACCAAGCTAGATAGTCTCCTATCACTAGGCTCACCAACCAACCTGGACTTTGATTCTTATTATTCCTACCGAGAATTGGTGTGTCGTGGAATCTTACGCCTTCCAACCAAGCCAAAGTTAGTTTAGTTTCCACCCAACACAACTCCAACCCATGAAGAGTGTCACCAACTTAGGAATGTTCTTATCCTAAGACTTTGAAAACCTAATTAAGTAAGAATGCACCCCTCAATCCTACTTCTTTACTCAACCCAATACCCCAACATTGGAACATAAGTGAATACTTCCACTATCATTAGAAATTTGGCCATAAGAAAAAGAATTTCTTTAGACTCCTCCATGCGATTGAGGACCTTATAGACAACAACATCATCCCTTGCCCTAATATCCTAGACAAATCCAATGTCCACCAAAACCCTTGAGTTGACTGCTATCGAGTCTCGCTTTCTTGAACACTAAAACATGAACATGAAGGAAATGAGAGTGGAGACACAATACTTCTTGAGTTTGATCTTACCAATCATGGATAGCTTCATAATGGGCCTCCAAGAAGAGATTTAGGGAGAAAATGAAGGCATGTGATAGCTATGAAGATGTTAGGGAGATGATACCTTGTAGAAAATCCAATTGAGTAGTTAATATAACACATAATGATACCATTTAACCCAAAATTTTAAGCCAATGACTTTGGGTCTATCTATGTTATATTTAGCCATTCTCTCTTAACATTATTGTTCAATGTGAGTCCTTGCCTCCTCGTGAGCTACAAATAAGTCCTACTAGCTCCCTCTTACTTATGAGATTTTTCATTCACTAGTGTATTATCCTTGGGCTTCTCATATGCCATCCATGGAAATCACATGTTAACTCTGCACATTCATACATAGGAACTAAGCGTTTCCATGTCCATGGAACCTATCGCCACGTGTGGACGTAAGCACATTGCCAAAAGTATATCATCTATGTAGATTTATCTTCTTTCTTCTTTAATTTTTGCGTAAATAGTGATAAATTATTAATTGTCCCAAAAACTTAAATTGTTAGGAAATTGTGAATTTAATAACTAAATCATAATTCTAACACTCCTCCTCATGTGTGGGTACAAACTCTCCTTTAATAAGTGGGGCCTAATACGTAAGATTTTTAACATTTTTTTTTTTTTTTTTTTGAGGAGCAAGATATTTTAAATGGGGAGTTTTTTTTTTTTTTTTTTTTTTTTTTTTTTGATACCAAAGAAAACATCTTCATTAACAGAACCAAAAACAGTACACAAAACAGACATCAGACCTGGACAAAGTTAGGATTTAGCTTACACCTATGAACAGGGAAAAAAGTGGTGATAAAAGCTATATCAGAAACATGGCCTACAACATATCTAGGAACAAAATGGAAGTCTAAGTGAAGTCCTTGATTCCGAAAATGATTCAAGTCTGCAATTAAGGTCCTCTGGTGCCAACTTGGTTGTTTGTAGAGCTTGCAAACTTGTGAGAGGCCTTTACAGTTAGTTAAGACTAGTATTCTACTATAGCCCATCTCCAGAGCTTTAATCATTGATTCTCCAACAGCATCCTGTATTGCAAGACAAAAGGGCTTCCTTCCACAGCTAGTACCCCGATAAATTATTCTTTGTCCCAAAACTTTAAGCTATTAAAAATGTTGAATTTAACCACTTAACCATAATTGAAATGAAAAGATTATTTCACATCAGAATAATTAAAGAGGGCAAAGAAATGTGGAGGACCCCACTTTAAGTTTAAGCCACCTCATTTAGATGTTGACCGCGTAGGAAGAAAATTGGAGGTGGAGTCGGAGCTAGAGAAAGGCTTTAAAGTGAAGAATTGATTCTGAAGCAAAACTAAAGAGTAAAGAGAGGCAATTGAACATTTCTATCTGGGCCTACTCATAGCTTCACTAAAAGGAAGTAATCCTTGAGAGTTGAGACCACCCCAGCACAAGTAATAATAGCCTCGATCTTGATGGGGTTAAGCCCTAAAGCTAGACCGTCACTTTCTCTAATGAGGATCTTCAATCCCAACTCCCAAGTCCAACCACATTGAGTCGTTGTATGTGTGTGTGAAGTTTTGAAATTACAATACACAACAATTCTGATCTAAATTTATATCCGTTTACGCATTGTTGGCAAATTTGGGGTATCCAAAGAAGACTCTCCGACCTTGAAAACCTATTACAATAGCTGTCCTGGGGTTGTAGGAAACAATTTGCATATAGAAGCCATGACTGAGTTCCAAATCATGGTCAATACGGCTAACTATAACATGTTATTGGGGAGAGCTTGGCTTGGTAGTCCCTTTCACTATCCAACAAAAGATCAAATTGTTGTGAAAGAAATAGAGGCCTAACCATAGACGGAGAGGGGGGACTTAATTGCCCCAATATATGGAGAGATGAAAGAGGCCAACAAACTCCATTTGAACGGTTTTGAGTTTATACAAATTCTCAAATACTCGGTAGAGAAGGAGAAAATTATCCATGATTATTTATGTCTGTTTCTACAGCTTCACAGTTTCCCACATCATGAAGACTCTGGGATACATGCAAAGCATGGGACTAGCAAAAAGGAATTACCATGTCCATGAATTAATCAAAAAAACAAAAAACAAGTCCATGAATTCCCTAATTTCAAGGCTTAAACTGATAGGAAAGGATTGGTATATAGTGAGGGAATGGAGGAAAACCCTAGAAACAAGTTTACCACCCTAAACGGTAATTTTCATAAAGGAGGCAAGAGTCCTTTTCAGTATTGTGAGTTTCCTAAACCATGGAAGGATAGAAAGAAGGGAGATTATTGGCTTAGACTAGAGGTAATTTTTAGTGACAAGCTCAATTTAGAAGACAAAGTGTCATACGAATCAAGGACAGAAGACTAGATTCAGAACATAGAGATTAGACCCTGAAGCCCTACACCTACTCTCTCACCCAAACAAGATAAGGATGTGTTGGCCATCACAATATCCTAGCCAAGACCTAACTACTTCGATCACACACTATATGGGCAAACTAGTACGAGTTTGGAATAAAATTGTGAATGTCAATATTAAGTCCTTTGAGTCTATCCAAGAGTATCTCATCAAGTTCGTGTATGAGAATCTTAATATGGTTTCAAATCCAATCAATGAAACTAAACTCTTAGATTCAAATAACTAATTTGAAGCTTTTCCATGAGCAAATACAAGAATACAAACTTTGATTAAACCTACAGAAATGCACTTTTGGTGTCACCAGTGGCAAAATACATGGTAAGTAACAAAGGCATTGAAATGGAATCGGAAAGTGAAGGCCATCAAGGAAATGCTAGTGCCCAATAATCAAAAGAAAATAAGTAAATGAACATTCATCATCAAAACTCAATCAATGTTCAATCAAAAAACCATTCTATCAATTTACAAAGTATAAATTGCATTGCTTGACTGCCATGTTTTGTTCAACACATGAGATGACATTTTCTATGCATCAATTATCCATTCCTATCATTAAACAATGGCACTCCACTGAATCCAAACAATATGAAGTCTAAGATCATCTAGTCCTTCAACTTCGATTGCCTGAACTGCCACTACCTTAGTATCCAATGCCATTAACTTCTCATAAGAGAACTCGTTAGCATACTGCAAGTACAATTCATTCTTAAGTACCTTTCACCTTTTACCTGCTCCATGGTTGTCTTGGCAAGATGGAAGAGAATCTTTAGTATCTAAACAAGCAAAGACATTATTGGTGAAATGTTGTAACAAACAGAGAGAGAGAGAGAGAGAGAGAGAGGAAAATCTTAAAAGGGGAAAAGAATGCCAAAAAGGCAATTATTACCATTTTTTCATTATCCCATACCTAATTTCTTTGTTAGGAAACTATTTATTAGAAAATTCTCAACCTAGGACGTGGGAAGCATACAGAACAAAGTACACTCTAAAACACTTCCCAGCACCTATGTTCTGGAAAATGTGTAAATATCCACAAAAAAAAAAAGAAAAAAAAAAAGGAATCAGGAAAAATCACCCCCACAAGGGAGTCATAACATTCTTTAGGAAAGACAAACTTAATGAAGTTCCCATAACACATTTTAGAAAGAACTAGCTAAAACCTCAAGGGTGTCATTCTAAATGCTGCTATATGTGATCATTCTTGAATTGAAGGGACTAAAAGTGGTCACTTTAACTTCAAGGACTAAAACTGCTCATGGAATAAAGTATACAGACCAACAAGGTATTTACCCCAATTTTTTGAACATGAAGTCGGTGCTTATTGAAAGGAAAAAATATATCACATTGAAAGTGCACCAAACTAAAAATTTCCTATTGGAGATAAGATATATAAAGACCAAATACACTATGGGTGGAAAAAAATTTATATATATATATATATATATATATTATCTGCAAGTAAAACCATTTCTAATTTTTGTTTCATAGAGCCTAACACATAGGAGATGGTAACAATTTCAACAGTAGCCACATCCTGCCACTATAAATTTGTTGTCTCCCTTAAAAGAATAATTTCCCCCTCAATTCTCAACACAGCTTAAAAATAACTTCATCTATAATATATTCGTTCTTCATAATTGAACAATCACTCTATAGGGACATATACACAAAAAACCTCTGCTAGAAGATATGACTTGAGAGTTTAATACCACATTGCACATGGAGAAATACTGTCTATCATAGACAGAATAAGATTTGTTATTTACACTAAAAGGAAAAATCTAAAGGGATGCAGTGTGGACATTTCCAACTAAGTTTATATGTTGAAAATAGGCTGGTTCTGAAAGGTAAAAGTACAGAGCAAAAAACAGTCACCATTAAAACATTAGCCATACAAGCCAAGTAATTTGTATACAGCATGAATAAAAGAAGCCTCTTTAATAACCAATAAATTATGCATTACATATAAGTGAGTTAATTCAATCCATTTAGTAACAAAACAGAAAAACCAAATTTTCATGAGATATTTTTATTTATTAAATTAAATAACAATGATATATGTGCACCAGTCAGCAAATGCTCTACCAGTAGTGAATTCTACAACACTGAAACTACAACAAATACATTTGAGAGAAAGAAAAAGATGTTCTGATTTTGTGTGATGGATGCATGTCAAAACTTGTGGAGAAGTCAAAACTATGAAGTTTGATAAAATCATCAAGACTCTGGTTACTTTCCTGTAAAAATATGGAACATACAGGTCACCAATCTCAAATAAGCCGCCGCCATTCTCTCTCTCAAACTGAGGTTTCTCTCTCCATCGGTTTCTTGGATGATATTAACGAACTAAATGCTTTGGTCAAATGAAAAACATTTAGAATATCACAACAAAGTAAAATTTGCAATCAAAGCTTAAGCCATTGGAACTAATTCAAGACCAATCGAAAATCATTGACCAAAACAAAGGAGGAGGGGAACTGTATTGGAAAATATCTTCATAGGGCAAGAGAAAAAAAAAGTTTAATTACAAGGAGTATGCAGCATCAATAGAGAGATTGAAGAAGTCCAAGCGGCCCCCAGCAAATAAGTTTATGCCACACTGGAGAAGTATGGTACCTGATACATAAGTTTCAACAACCATGGAAATAATACTCTGTAAATTGGTTTTGGTAATTTTGACTCTGGTTACTTTCCTGTAAAAATATGGAACATACAGGTCACCAATCTCAAATAAGCCGCTGCCATTCTCTCTCTCAAACTGAGGTTTCTCTCTCCATCGGTTTCTTGGATGATATTAACGAACTAAATGCTTTGGTCAAATGAAAAACATTTAGAATATCACAACAAAGAAAAATTTGCAATCAAAGTTTAAGCCATTGGACTAATTGAAGACCAATCGAAAATCATTGACCAAAACAAAGGAGGAGGGGAACTGTATTGGAAAATATCTTCATAGGGCAAGAGAAAAAAAAAAGTTTAATTACAAGGAGTATGCAGCATCAATAGAGAGATTGAAGAAGTCCAAGTGGCCCCCAGCAAACAAGTTTGTGCCACACTGGAGAAGTATGGTACCTGATACATAAGTTTCAACAACCATGGAAATAATACTCTGTAAATTGGTTTTGGTAATTTTGTTATTAACGTGCATTGGGGGAGGTCGTTAGTTCATTTAACAGTAGACAAACAGAGGCATTGATTTGGCACATGTGTGAAGTTAAACAAGTAAATTGGCTAAAATAAAAGTTTAGGGGGTGCTAGGGCATTTTTTCCTCGTTTTATATATAAAACTCATATCATAATGAAAAGCCTGTTGATGTGGTTTAAAAATTGTTTTGTTTTGTTTTTTTTCCTTTAGCCCCCCTGCCCCCTCTTTTTTCTTTTGTTGGAAATTTTTTTCAAATTTGATAAAACTTCAAACAAAACATGAGCATTTAAGATTTGATCTGTCAAAGAGTAGGCCATTATGATATAACTAAGATTCCAGAGTCTTGGACTTTATCAATTCATATATTAGAAACCAATCAAACCATTATATATATAGATAAAAATCCCTCGCACCCCCTAGAGCCAACCCATAACTATCACAGTTCATATTATAGGATGAACAGTAAAAAAGATATTAAATTTCAAAGAGAAGCCCTTCTTCTCAAACCTGCGGCTAATCTCACCGACTTGAAACATAGATAATTGCCTTAGAAAACTGAACTTCATCTCTGAAACAAAAAATTGCACACTATAAAATGAAATATACACAATGAAATAACAAGTTACTATCTCGGTTTCAGTTTCCAAAAGGAGGGGAAAAAAAAAAAAAAAAAAAAAAAAAACTGAATCTACCAAAACTAGTTAATTTACACATTAAGCTGTAAACTTTGTCATTTAGTGATAAAACAGAAAAACCAAACTATCATGACTTTTTATTAAAAAAAATTGAATTGCATAACAATGATACATGTCCTTCAATTAGCATATCCTCTACCAGTTGTGAATTCTACAAGGGCAAAACTACAACAATTACATTCAAGAGAAGAAAAAAATGTTCTGATTTTGTTTGATGGATGGATGTGATGCTTACCAATCGATATATATATATATATATATATATGGAAATCATTTTATAAAACTCATAAAATTATGCCATCTAAATATTCATTTCGTTAATCATAATGACAAGCCTGTCCATGTGGTTTAAAAATTGGTTTAATCATAATAAAAAGCTTGGGAGTGAGCAGCAACCATAAAACTTCTTCATTGTAGGACACAAAGTCAATCCAATATTTGGCATCATTAAGATATACGAAGAGACAATAACTGTGCAACAAACATAGAAATGTTAAAAAAATTATCATAAGATGTCAATGTACATAATTCAAAGGACCCTACTGCAACATTGAATGAATATATCACCTAGCAGCCTTCTTCCCACCAGAACAGAAACCGAAGTACTACCTGAAAAACTTCTTTAAACCCGTCTGCAGATCTGCCATGGGCTTATACCCAAGCTCCCTCTGAGCCAAGCTGATATTTGCACTCGTAAACTACATGTCATATACAGCCAACCCAATACCAAAAGCTTCTTTCACAACAAATTCTTGCAGCATGGTCTTAGCAATTTATTATTATTATTATTTTTATTTTTTATGAGGAATTCCCTCAAGGTATGGGCCAATGGCACTACCCCTGAGGAGCAAAACCTGGATGCCTACATACCCCCACTGAGTAGGCATAGGATAAATCGCAAAATGCCTCAGCTAGGAGTCGAATCAAAGACTTTTGGGCTCACAATTAGTCTAGGCACTCTCTCTTACTGCTGGGACACCCTAGGTGGGGGCTTATTATTATTGGTAAATTACACACACCCAATGGTCTTGAACTCACAACCTCACCCTCCACCTAGCACTTGCAATGGAAGAAGGTTCCAATCGAGCTAGAGCGCATTAGAGGCATGGTCTCATAGATTAGAAATCAAATATATACAGACTTGCAAAAAATTCATCAAAAAAATTCTATCTATTTAAGGTGAAACAAGAAAAACAATAATATGAAATTGAAAATGGATAGTGACAAAAAATTTTGTGTTTGCTCCGAGTTCTTTTGGTGGGATGAGGGGGAAAATAGATTTCACCTAGAAATGTAAAACAAGAAGCACAAGTTATGATACAATTAGCATAAATACATGGCAATCTTATACTTTGTTATTTGATTTCCAAAACACATCATCAAATACTGACCAGTTGGAATATTTAGGAATCAAGAAAAAACTATAATTAGCATATGCCAGCTTTGCCTCTATCAAACAAATAGAAGAATTCATATCATATGAATGCTATCAAACAAACAGAGGGATCGATCAAAGCACAATTCAATATAAAACTTAAGCGAACATGAACATGCTTTGGATTTTTGAGTTTTGAGAGAGAAGAACCTTTCGTTGATTCGGTGAAGTTTTCGACCACGGAGGAATAGACACTAAACCACTGGATGACCAATTTTACCCCCGTTTGGTTACAGGTTTGGCCTATTCATGCTTTAGATTTGTAATATGCCGACTAGATTCGTTGGTTGTACTTTTATATTATACAAGGATGAGGTGAAAGCTTGAATGACAAGAGGTATCTTTTTTTTTTTTAACGAGACACTTGCCATTTTATTTTATTTTATTTTGAGAAAAGACACTTGTCATTTTATTAAGGGTGCGTTTGAATCGGCTTCAAACGCATTCCAGAAATCAATTTCTGGAAAAGAGGGCGTTTGGCTGTCACGGAAAATATTATTTTCCGGAAAATATTTTCCGTTTGACCGAAATTTTCAGCTTTGACCACGGAAATGAATTTCTGCCTTCATTTTCACTTCAAAGGATTTCCGGAAAAAGAGAGAGAGAGAGAGAGCGCGCGCGCGCGAGAGGAGAAGACCAGTCCGAGCTCCAGTATGCGCCGATCTCCAGTCCGAGCTCCAGTCCACGCGCGCGAGAGGATAAGAGCAGTCCGACGACGGCGATCGACGCTTCGCGAGATCGCGCCGTCGATCGCGATCTCGCCTTCGCGAGATCGCGTCGGATCGAGATCGCGATCGACGGCGCGATCTCGCGAAGCGTCGTTCGCGAGATCGCGCTGGCAAGATCGCGATCTCGCGAACGCGATCGCGTCGGCGAGATCGCCTTCGCGCTGGCGGGTTTTCTGGATGTGTTTTCTGGGTTGTGTTTTCTGATTTGTGTTTTCCTTTCTTATTTTCCAAACACTAGAAAATATTTTCCGGAAAATTTTTTGAAATGCAACCAAACACACAGAAATATTTTCCTTTTCCAGAAATTAGCATTTCCGGAAAATATGTATTTTCCGGAAAACGTTTTATGGCAACCAAACATAGCCTAAGAAGAAGATAACTTCACTATGTCACCCGTGAGGTGGTGAGAAGAGGTATCTTAATTTTGTATTAAACGCTCACTATGACACTCCCCTAGGTATATCACCTTAACAGATTAAACTATGTAAAATTTTTCATCATATTGGTTGACTTTCCCTTTTTCCTTGTTATTTTTTTAAAACATATGTAGAGAATGACCACAAAACCATTAAGCGTAATCTATATATATATATATATATAAAACCAAAGCTTTCGAAGTTCCCACAATTTTTCACGTCATCACTTTTTTTTTAATTTTATTTTAGATTCTTTTTATTTTAGGTTTTATTTCTTATATATTTATTATTAATTTAAATAAAACTCTACTAGATATATGTTTTAAGAGCTTGAAAATTCTACTTCAACTAAAATTCTATAACAAAAATTTCAACAAATATATAATATAAAATCATTATCTATATATATATATATATATTAAACCATACGGATCCTGTGTAAAGTCAAGTTGCTCAGGCTTTTACGGCATTTAGATATTGTTGAAATTAAGCGCATCAGTTGCTAATGATGACTTGACTTGTGAACATCATCAGTTTTTTCTTTATCAGATGCTACGTGCATTGAAATATATGCATATAGGTAATTTTCTTAATATCTTATCTTTCTTTTCTTTTCTTTTCTTTTGTGCTTTTCTTTAGTTTTAGTCTTTGTTTAGCTCCCATGAAATTTGTGGTACGAAGTATTTAGCATCATAGGTAATACTTAGCCTCTTATTCAAATTTGAGAGAGTCTTCAATGTCAGCTTTGATTATTTTTATTATCAAGTTGAGATTTTAATTGGTTTATCAAGCATGGGTTAGTTGAGAAATCTGATCCTCATATGCAATTGACAGATGATTAATAAGAGAGACAATAACTTATTATAAATAGAGGTTGAGGAGTTTAACAAGGTTTTGGGCGTGTGGAAAGCATGGCTTAATGAGTAGCAACATGAGAGAAGTTGATGGAGGGGAGGAGACTGGAGAGTTTTTGGACTCTTTTTTTTTTTTTTTTGGTGAGAATTTTGTAGTGTATTATTTTGGGTATTGGGTATTTTATTATCCAAGTAGGAAATAGAAAACCTAGGTATAAATAGTTGATTTGTTATTTGTTGTTTCATATTTCTAAATTGTTTTTATAGTTTGTAAGTGTATGGAAGGAATTAGGGTTATATGGAGTGTGGTTTTTGGTGGATAAGGCTAGAAAAATATATAGAGGTAAGGTTTAGAATATATAGCAATGTATAGATCCTATGATGTGCTATGCATTTTTTTGCAAGGAAATATATGAACTTAACTGAAATTTTACATGATGAATAATATTATTCATTTTTTTTATTTATGGATTGTGGCAAGATGGTTGAGATTTCTATGCAAGATACAAATGGAGTAAATTAAAAAAAAAGAAGAAGAAGAAGAAGAAGAAGAAAAGCTAGAGGTAATAAATGCTTGAAATTATTTAACATTTGTTAATTATCCCGTGCATCGCACGGGTTAGCGACTAGTATTTTTATAAATGGTTTCCGAACTTATACATACTATGTTAAAACTAAGGGTGGCAAAGTAAGCCCAAATCCCTTTGTCCACCCAAATCCACCCACTCTAATTAAACTCAAACTCACCCAATTATTAGTTGGGTTAAATGGGCATCAACCCAATTAGACCCAATAATTATTAGGTTTTAACTAAAAACCCATTGAGCCCTATTTAACCCAAAAACAATATACCCAAATTCAACCCAACCCTTCCCATATATATATATATATATATATAAACCCTCAGATGTTTCAGTTGTAGGGTTTTCATTTTCCTTCATTTTCATGGCCTCTAAACACTTCTCTCTCTCTTGCTCTCTCTCTTTGTCTCTCTAGCTCTCACAGATTGGGGTGTCAAATGGAACAAAGAGATCCGAAACACCAAGTCCAACCCAATTTTTTGTTATCCAAGGCGCCCCCATTGAGCACCGTCGACTCAGCAAGTTTCTCCAAACTCACCGCCCAGAACTCACTCTTGACTCACCTCCCGGCCTTCTATTCCTCCGCAAACCTCCTTTGCTTCCCCAATTTAGCGCCGAGTCTTGAGAAGCACGACAAAGACTCGAACTTTGCTAGATATGCGGACTAGAACTTCACCAACTATGGCACCGATCGGCTCAGCGGAGCCGACTCATTCAAGACCTACTCCAGCGACTGGAACTTACCAGTGGACTCGTTTCGCTGATACAGCTGGGACTCCACTGGTCACAAGGACAAATTCAACAACTACGCATCGAACAAAAACGTGGTGGACCAGGGTTTCAATGGCTATGCAATTGGCTCCACTGGTCGTTCCGGCGAGTTCGCGAAGTTCGACTCAGTCAATGCAGGTTGGATTTTCTCGGGAAGTTAGAGAGGGATTTTCTCGGGAAATTTAGAGAGGGAAATCAAACAGAGAGAGAGAGAAAGAAAGAGCAGAAGTGAAATTTTTTTGGTTTAAAGGTATTTTGGTAATTTTGATAATTAGGTAAGTTGGGGTTTACCCATAATAATTGGGTTGGGTTGGATTTGGGTTAAAAGTAATTAGTTAAATGGGTTTTAATGGGTAAATGAGTTTTATATACCCACCCCAATTATGTCCACCCCAAACCCACCCATTTGACACCCCTAGTTAAAACCCTTTACAAGGAGACTATCCCGGGTGTTATTTCCTAACAAAGCAAACTATATACATTATTATTCATAGTTATCTATCTATCTATCTATCTATCTATATATATATATATATATATATAATATAAAATCAAAGTGTTTACCTTTTTGTTGACCTTTTAAAATTTTGACACATTACCTTTGCAACCCTCACAAATTTACACATTACTAGTCGCTAACCCGTGCTATGTATGAGATCTTGTATGACTTCAATTTGTGTTACAAGTTGATGAAGAAGAAATTGCTTGAATGTGCAATGACTTACAAAAAATTTGTTAGGCAATTTCAGATACTGCAAAAAAAAAAAAAACTCAAAAATTCAGATATTAAAACTTTTGAAAGATGAAAAAATATTAAAGAATCAAATGATTCACTGTTTAGAAATTATTGAAACAAAACAAAATATATATGACTAAACAATAGAGAAATATAAGAAAAAGATGGGTTATATTTAAAAGAATAATTCATGGCTATAACTATTGAAAGGAATCAAAAGATTCAGATCTTACAAATTATAGATAATATGTGTGTGTGTGTGTGACTACACAAATTTAGATGTTAAAACTTCCAAAAAAGATATATAATTAAAGAATAAGTTATTGAAACAATTCAAAAAATATATGACTATTCAAAAGAAAAATATAAAAAAAAGAAAAAAGTACATGAACCCATAAAATAATAAGTTTTAAATTTTAATGGGTTTAAACTTTAATCAAACCTTATTAGCATGTGGCCCACGCTAAAAATTTTTGAGCAGGAGCCTACGTTAAAATAATGAAAATCATACTCCTTTTAATATATCATAAATAAGCTTTTTGCCCAAGAAATTAACATACTTTCATATTGTGAGATGAAGCAAAGATATATGCAGAAGTAGCAACCTTAAATTTCAATTATTGCAAGCTTTTTTATCTTGTAAATGGCTAAAGAGAGTTTGGTGGTTCATGTACGAAAATTACTTTTTAAAAAATACATGAAAAATCATAAAATAATTTTTTTTAACAAATTAGAGGAGAAGAAAAAAAGAAGAAGAAGAAGAGCTCATACCTCTACTCAGCTTAATAATATATATATTGGGGTTTGCCCTGCTTTTATAATGTTCATGATTAACCTTGCAAATTTGGAGATAAATTATCAACGTTTGAGTTTAAGTTGGACTTGTTAGAGAGTTAGAGTTTCACTCCTTATTAAGTTTGGACTAAACAAAAATAATTTTGTATAAAAATAATAATAATGATGAGTTTGAGTTTAAGTTGGACTTGTTAGAAAGATAGTTTTACTCCTTATTAAGTTTGGATTAAATAAAAATAATTTTATTTAAAAAAATGATAATGATGTGGTAAGATCTGGAGAGGTCAATAAAAAATCAAAGGTTTTATATATATACACACTAGTAGTTTTTTTTTTTTTTTTTTTTTTTTTTTGAGAATCTTATATTACTCCTATTTTAATAAGCATCACACAGTTTTATTTTTATTTTATAAATAGATATATTTTAAAGTAGTATTTATAATTTAAAATAAGAATTTTTATTATCTTTATTTATTTCGGAAGAAAAACCAAAACAACAAAAGGCAAGTGGTAGACAGCGTGTTTGTATATGTGTTTATACTTTATATACAAACTTTTATTAGATGCTATTAGAGAGGAGGAAGGTCAATACGTAAATATACATGTTTATATACAAACTTTTTCTAATTGATTATAATATGAATTGTTTTCTATTTGCTAATGATGTGCCCATTACTCTCCATTAATTGCCTTAATTTATTGATACACATGGCAATTTTAGATTACTATTACTCGAAAAATTCTTAAGTACTCCTAAATTATAATGAAATTGTGCTAAATTCTTTTACAATTATGGTAGATCCACCATGAATTTAATGAGTAGAGTATACCTTAGGTACTTCCAAATTATAGTGAAATGATGCTCAATTCTTTCACAATCATGGTGGATCCACCATGAATTTAACGAGCAAATTGCATTATGAATGTGAGGCGAGGGAGCATTATTCACCTTATTTTGAAAGTACCTAAAAATTACTTCTATTACTTACTTTCCATTTTAATTTGAGAAATAACAAAGTCACACTTAAAATGCATTTCAAAATTAAAATTATGTTCACTACATGATATCTTTCAATTCGGTGGTCCAATTAAGACCCATGAATTGTTATTTTGATCATTGTGACTTCAAGATTTATTTCATGAAATGCAATTGGAAATCAAATTATCAAAACTAAATTATTAAATTGAAAAAAAAAATGTCTCATTTTATTGATTGAGTATAAATTTACATATAGTAGAACATTAAAAAAAAAATTACGTGATTTTTTTTTGGTTTCTAGATATAATCTAAGAAATTATATGGCTTTGATTTTCTAGTTACATTCTAAAGAGGGAAAATTTTCTCAATAAGGCCTAGTCTAGGACCATTGATCTAAGAACCATTAATCATCCTGCTTGATGAATTGGTCTTCTAGAATGTAGTAGCCATGATAATGTCACTCAATCAATGTATCCAAACATGTCATAAGTAGAAAAATAGCATGCTATTATTAAGAAAATAAATTGAAAAAATTATGATTTGAAAAAAAGAGTCTTTAACATGTTAATTGTCATATTGAAACCCTAATTTCATAGCTAGCATGTTCATCAAGTGCTTCCATATCATAAAACACAAACATGTTCTCATGCATAAACAATCAAGGATAAGGATCTACACTACTTTGGTTCTACTTTAATCGTAGGAATGCATTTGGATATAACTTTTAATCCAACCAGTGATTAACTTGTGCATCACATGGAAAAATTTATATTAAAATCTTAAAACTATACATTCAAATATCAAATGAAATTATTTTCATCATTGTATACTAGGTCACATGGATTGCATTTTTCTCATATATTTCAAAAGTAAATAAAAGAATTACAATACTTAGAAGAGGAAAATTTTCAGCAATGGAATACAATACTAAGTCATTTGCAGCATATAATGGAACTTTTTTCATTGAACTAATAAGCTAGTGCTAAATTTGTCTACAAGAAATTAAATTGCAATCATGTTAACAGTTATCAATTAGCATAAACAAATACATATTTTCACCAGAGTCAAAGTCAACTTTACCTTCATTTTACACTTTTTAAAAGCTAAATGTTTCCCATCAAATCCAATTGCCTATCTAAACTTTTAACCCCTGTCTCACTCTTGTGTGCAGCCAGACATCTCATTGTTCATTGACAATGGCTCCATCTTGGGTTCCAACTTTCTCCACATGTTTATTGTTATCTGCAATACCGAATGAGGTAATTTTGTCTGCATTCCCGAAGTTCCTAATATAAGGGGAATTGACAAACCTAAGAAAGGCAAACAGTTTCTTTATTACGTCAAAAAGCCATAACAGTAAGCAAGTAACACCAAAATTGAGCTAAAGAAAATTAGAATATTGCACAAATTAAAAAATAGTAGATCAATTAATCAAAACCCTCAAAAAAAAAAAAAAAAATTGAACAGTGCTTTAAATTGAAGGGGGAGATAAAAAGTCAAGGAAGATGAAGAGGTTATAGAGACAAAACACCAAAACTGCTCAGATCTCCAAATTTTCATTAGTTGCAAATTTGCAATTCTCTCATTCTTAAACGTTCCGCTAGCTCGTAGTCAATTTTCAAAAAAAAAAAAAAATTATTATTATTATTATAACGGTTGGCTTTCCCCCTCTCTCTTTTGTGAGATATAAATTGGACTATGTAAATGAATGGTGAACAAATTATCACGTTATTTGTCAGTTGTTTATTTATTACTTTTATGGCAAAAAATGTTAATGGGTAGAAGGAATATAGGAGTTTTATAATGTGTCATTTTCTTTTGCTTGAATAAAAGGACATGTGTTAATATTGTATGATTAAAAAAAAAAAAAAAATCAAGGTGTAACTACTATTTTTATTTATCTTGAAATAGTGCAGTTTCTAAACATTAAGTGACAAACTAATTTTCTTTTTAAAAAAAAACAAAAAACAAAAAAGTGACAAACCAATTAAGGTAAAAAATGAAAATTTTTTGGAAGTAATTTTAGGAGACTCATTTAATTTTTAATTAAATATAAATATTTAAGCAAGAAACTTTACAAATTTCAAATATATGTAGTAGTGATTTATTTAGGGGTATTTTAAGTAGACTGATTATGCTGTGGCAATTATTTATGACATGTATAAATCATAATCCGCTCATTGCTATATGTCAATGTTGGTTTACATCAAAAGATAACACATATCTTCTTGTTATAGGTTTTGACAAAAGGAAACATGTCATTGTTTTGTGTATCCACTAGTTTGTGCTATCCGACTTTTATAATATATATTAGAGATAGATAGACATTTTAGAGAGATAATTTAATTTAATCACATAATATATCATTGTAACCGTGAAGACTTCTAGACTTGACTTCAATTAAGAATTGGGAAACAAAACAGTCAAAATTGCGATTTTGCCATTATATCATGAAATGAAATGAAATGAAATGAAATGATGGTTTTACTTTACCCTTGGAATGAGGTTAAGCAAAAGTTGCAATAGTTTGCGCAAGTCGGTAGGGTTCCAGACGATACTTACTTTGTAGGAGTGGTCTTACTTTTACTTTACTTTTACACTAGATTTTCTTTACATAGGGTTTAAGAATAGTAGGGGAGTGATTGCATTTGTGGTTGAGAATGGTGGGTGGAGATTTTTTGTTTCTAGCTTTGGAGGGAAAATATATTATATATTATATTTTATGTAATATTCATTTTTAGGGTATTTAATTATTTTAAAATAGGGTGTTTAATTGACATGATCGAGCTCAAGTGTGTTTCTAAAAAAAAAAAAAAAATTGACATGAGCATGATTTGATTCGACCAATTAATATATGTGACAAGTTTCAGTGCTATATGATGACCAACTCAACAATGGGTGTGACAAAATGGTTTGAATTAAAATTTTATATATATCATGAACTAAAATCTAAAATTTTAAACATAAAAGTAAAAAAATTAAAATTTACCCATACAATTTGAGTACAATTTTCAATTTAATTAACTTTTTATGACTTTAAATTTTATTGAGTTAAATTTTTTTTAGAAAGTTATTGAGTTAAAAGTTGAAGTTTAGAGTTCTTGGTGTGAGCCTAAAATCCTACCTATGTACTGTAGTATCTATAAAAAAAGAACTTAACGAGACATGTTATATGTACATAATGTTTTCACAATAAATTTTAAATGATAAGTTTATTACAGATTATTATTAGTAAGGTAAAAAAATAATTTTAATAATAAATTTAAATTAAAATTAGTAACAACTAACTACTTATAATTTATTATAACAATATTATAAAAATATTGTCCACATATCCGTTCTCATTGTAAAATAGATTAAATTTGTAAAAAAAAAGAATGGGTAAAAAAGATAATATCTTGCGTGGGTGGATGTCAAACATTTATCTGTACTTGTCAACAAACAGGAACTGGTTTACTATTGGCCACAGTTAACGGAAAATTTTCAAAACTGTGCTTATGACTAATGAATAATGGATAATATGTATTATTGAGAGAACCCGAGGGCGCCTTTGAAAACCATTAATGGTATTGCGTGTTTGCCACCTGTTTGGCTTGATCACCAAGCTGGAATTATTGACATTATCACATAACCCAAATGGGGGTATATTTGTACTTCTGTCCATTTATTCTCTTAAACCAACAGTGTATATATACCATATAGTACCACCACTGACAGAGCACTCACAATCAAAACAAAAGTGATCTCTAATTTCACTCAGAAAAATCATCCAAGTTTAAGCCATGTCAAGCACAGCTGGTCAGGTCATTAAGTGCAAAGGTGAGCCAGCCACCACACTCTTCCACTTTTTCTCAATATGACCATTTTTTTTGGTTTGTTTTTGGGTTCTTCTCTGTTTCTGATGTGGGGTTGGCTTTTTATATATACTTCGGTCTGATGGTTTCAGTGATCAGCAGTCAGTGTCTTTCACATCTTCCGTTTTTGGCTAATTTGGGTTTCTTTCTATTGTGTGTGTGTGTGTGTGTTTTTTTTTTTTTTTTTTTTGGTTGTTTTTTTTCGTTTTAATTAATATGATGTAGTTGTTTTCGTGGGAATATATGTATAAATTGATCACCATTTTTTTAAGGCATGCACTTCTTCAAAGCATCGCCTTTTTTTTTTTTTTTTTTTTTTTTTCCCCCTTAATTTTATTTTATTTTATTTTTTCTGTTGAATCATGGGCCGTGATTAGCTTTTGTTATTGTTGAAAGATATATTATTATAAAATGAATTTATTTATTATTTATTATTATTTTCAACTCTGATTAAAACTTTACTAAAACTTTTAGAAATAGTCAACATCCATACAGGTTGACTTGACTCTTGCATCATGCTTGATATTTTGATTTTTTTTTTTTAAAATTTTAAAAAATAAATAAACCTCTCGGTTATTATTAGCGTTTGTTATTTTTGAAAGATATTATAATAAAAGAATATATTTTAAATTTTTTTTCCACCATCCGTTATTAAGTAGATATTATAATGAAAGGTATTATGATCAGCTTGTATTGCTCAACGAGGACAAAAATAATATCTCATAAGAATATCCCTTATCTTTAAAAATCGTAGGTCGCTGGTGACTCTTGTTAGTAATTTTTTTTTTATACAAGATAGAATTTCTATTCTAATCTAATATATGTCGAGTCTTTGATCCTTACTCCTTACACCCCACAACCATAAGTATTTTAGAGTGACTACTGCACTAAGGGTGTGCGGTGGTAGTAATTCTTTGTTATTAATATTATTGAAATATGGTGATTTGGTGCTCCTTATTCTCACATTAATTCATGGTTAGTAAAACTAATTAAAATTATGGTGGAATTTACCATATGGTACGTCGAGTAACTAATAATTTTCTCATTCTTGAAATTTTGATATGTTGTATTAGAAGAAATAGACTAAATTGGGTACGTATTTTTAATGTAAGCCGCGGTGGCATGGGAGGCTGGAAAGCCATTAGTGATTGAAGAAGTGGAGGTAGCACCACCTCAGGCAAATGAAGTCCGCATGAGAATTCTCTTCACCGCTCTTTGCCACACTGATGTTTACTTCTGGGAAGCCAAGGTAATGGATTTCAGATCATACTTTTTTTTTTTAGATTAACAATTCCCTATAAAACCCCATGTTGCCTCATCATATTCTTCTTAAATAGGATATGGTAGATAACATTCATTATAAATGCCTATATATAAAATGAGTATTTACCAAGTTAATATTAATGGCAATACATTAAATAAATTAACCCATGTTGCCACATCAGATATTTCTTAAACAGGATAGTAGGTACATTCATTCATTATAATTGCCTATTAACTACCATAAACATCAAATATCAAATTCCAAGCTAATATTAATGGAAATACATTAAATAAATGATCATTTGTAATAATTTATTCATTAATTTGTTGGTTTTTTTTTTTTTTTTTTTGGTTCCTTTAAATCTGAAATTTCATTTGGTTTATTAAAGTGGGAAAATAATGCTCGAAGTTATAAATTGGATTTGATGAATTCTATTTACAAATGGATTAGGAAACTTTCAATGTGCTCGAATTGGACTGGGTGTGGTTGAGGACTTTAGGTTGTTGTATTCATTTTGTAGTTGAAACTGAAATGTTCCTTTCTAATTGCAGGGGCAGACACCGCTTTTTCCTCGTATATTTGGTCATGAAGCTGGGGGGTATGTATAGTATAGTGCTTTCTTAGTTAAGTTAATTTCCAATATTTAACTGAATTAGTTTCTAATTCCTCTCTCTCTGCCGACTACAACTGAAAATCCTAATGATTTTAGTAAATAGATTTATAGTTGCGCGAACAAGTACTAATTGATTCTGTTCGTGTTGCTCAGTATTGTGGAGAGTGTAGGTGAGGGTGTGACTGAGCTCAAACCAGGAGACCATGTTCTCCCCTGCTTCACTGGAGAATGCGGGGATTGCCACCACTGTAAATCAGAGGAGAGCAATATGTGTGACCTCCTTCGGATCAATACTGAGAGGGGTGTTATGCTCAATGATGGAAAGACAAGATTCTCCAAAAATGGACAGCCCATTTACCACTTTGTTGGCACCTCCACATTTAGCGAATACACTGTTGTTCATGTTGGCTGCGTTGCCAAGATCAACCCTGCAGCTCCACTTGACAAAGTTTGTGTACTTAGTTGTGGAATATCCACAGGTAGGAGTTCTGCGTTTGAAGAACAATAATGATATAAGTAATAATATTCTTGATGATTTTCATTTTCCATTGATCTATTTATTTATATGCTTGAAGGTATGGGTGCCGCTTTGAATGTTGCAAAACCCAAAAAGGGTCAATCTGTAGCCGTATTTGGATTGGGTGCTGTTGGCCTTGCTGTGAGTTTTCTTTGTTGCTATGTTCTATAGTTTTTGGCAACTGCAAAACGATTAGAATGATTTTCTGTATCTCTAATCCTGTGTGGATAATTAGGCTTGTGAAGGCGCAAGGATGGCTGGGGCTTCAAGAATCATTGGTATTGATCTGCACTCTGGTCGTTTCGAAGAAGGTGAATCATTAATTGTATATATGCATGTATGTTCTTAATCTTATTATGTTCATATTTACATGTGGCTGATGGTTTTGATTCTTAATCTCTTTGGCAGCCAAAAAGTTTGGTGTTACTGAGTGTGTGAATCCAAAAGATCATGACAAGCCTGTTCAAGAGGTTAGATTGGACGCCATGACTTGCTATTTTGTGATTAATTAGCTGACATGACAAGAGTGGATTTTGGGTTTTTTTCTCCTAATTAAGTTCTTTTCTTATCTTGTACATATTTTCTGTTGCTGAAATTAGTAGGCAAAAAACCTGTTTTGGTGTACAAACTTTTTGCACTTCTCACACTATCGAGGTTATGCTCTCAATTATAGGTGATTGCCGAGATGACTGATGGAGGAGTGGATCGGGCTCTTGAATGTACTGGAAGTATCCAGGCCATGATCTCAGCATTTGAATGCGTTCATGATGTAATCATTTGATGAATTTATACCCATGTTATCTTATTATAGAAGTGCTTCCGATTATTGCATTATGTTTCCTTGGAGACTAAAATTTTCTTTTTCTCAGGGTTGGGGTGTTGCAGTACTTGTTGGGGTACCAAATAAAGATGATTCATTCCAGACTCATCCTGTGAATTTTTTGAATGAGAGGACTCTAAAGGGTACCTTTTTTGGCAATTACAAGCCCCGCACTGATATTCCTTCTGTGGTGGAAAAGTACATGAACAAGGTAAGCTTATGTTTCTGTTCTTGAACCACTGCATTGTTCTCCTTCATATACATGTCTTTTATGAACAACTGAAAATGGAGTAGGCAGAGTGCAACTTTCTTAGATTATTATGAAATAAACATACTTTGATTAAGTGCTATTGTGTATAATTATGGGTAGTGGTTTCAGGATGTGATTGTTACTTTTACATAACAAGCAAGGCCTAATTCTGTGTTTTACTTGGTCAATGACACCATCAATTTATTTTGCAGGAGTTGGAATTGGAGAAATTTATTACTCACTCAGTCCCTTTCTCAGAGATCAACAAAGCATTTGACTACATGCTGAAAGGGCAGTCTATCCGATGCATTATCCGCATGGGTGCTTAAAACATTACTGATCAAGATGGTGTGTATCATTGAAGCCCAGAGATCTTGCTAGCAATTTTGAATAAGAGTTTATGAACTTGATATGTAAAGAGAAGCAGTTTATGTTACTTTTTTTTTTTTTTTTTTGAGTGAACAGTTTATGTTACTTGTTTGTGTTATCTTAACAATAAATAAAAATTTTATTTATGTTCTCCTTTTGACTAATCTGTAATATCATTATTGGATGGATATCTTTATATTGTTGTCATTATGAAATTTGTTTCCGCATGTGTATCCACAGGGTTTAAATCTTGGATGAAAAACTTGGGTTTAAATCCGGTCTATAAGAGCAATAATTATGATGCCAATGTCATGCCATGGGGTCAAATCTTTTTTTTTTTTTTTTTTTTTTTTTTTTTTTTTTATTTTATTTTTAAATTTATATATTTATAAAAAAGCATTACCTACAATGTTGAATATGTTTGTATGTGTATATATGTGTGTGTGTGTGTGTGTTTGTGGGGCGATTGGGACACTCTTGACTCCCAATCTATAGGTTGTTGCAATGGCAACGGTTCTATCTATTAATGGTCGGGGGAAGTAACTGAACCTGCAGGGTGTTACAGAAATATTAATGAATTCATTTTCAAACTCATTAAAATCATCAATCTTGGCCAATAGAAAGCTCAAAACTGGTGGGAGTAAATTTTTGGAAAGAAATGCTCTTCAAATTTCCTCACATAAACTCTGGATGAGGAAACCCTTCCTAAAACATCACAGAGTTCGTGACAGGAAAAGATAACCCATTTATTGTTTTCATTGTTTCCCTATTACCATTGCAGCAACAGATATTTCATTCCCATTGTCCCATGGTTCCAGCTTCCTCCTTTCTACTACTTTTCCTCTCATCACTCACATATCTACTACTCCACCATTTCTCTCTTGTAGCAAGTGACCAAGACTTGATACTAAAGACATGCCAAAGCACCCAATACCCTGAGCTTTGTATATCAACCATAAACTCCGATCCATTAAGTAACACATCAACCACAAAAGGTTTAGCAGAAATTGTGATCCAGAAAGCAGAAGAAAGTGCTTCAGCCACGTCCCTTTACCTTCTGAACCTACAGTTTAAGAATGGTGTAAGCCCTGTATTTCAGCGGATGGTGAGGTTGTGCTCAGAGATGTATGCAAATGCGAGCAAAGCATTTGATGAGTCACGCAAGGCCTTGCGTATTTACCAATATAATCTTGCGAGGCTGGAGGTGAATGCTGCGAAGCTGTATCCCAAAGACTGTGGGGATGCATTTAGAGGGACTACAGGGCTAACGTATCCAGCAATGTTGGTAAAGAGGGAAGAACTGGTGGAGCATCTTTGTGATGTTATTTCTGGGATTCTCAATGTTCTCTTTCGATTTTGATTCTTCATTTTATTTGTTTTTCTATATCTAGCTGTTTTTTTGGTTTCTTCTTACCTTTTTTGATTTTCTAAAATAATAAAAAAACTATCTTCTGTGATACTGTTTTAAAATACTGTTTTATGTGAAAATTAATAGTGAGAAACTATCTAAATATGGGAAGGTGTTATCATTTATTATATGTGCAATTAATAATTTATTGTGATTAATGTATAAAGGTATTTTGTGTTAGATAAATGATATGTTTACAACATTTTTACAACAAATCTTAAGTGGTAAGTTGTTACTAGTTGTTATTGGCAAAAAAGTAATCTTAGCGTTAGTTTGAAATTTGAACCAATAACAACAAACCACTTGTAATTTATTGTAAAAATGTTGTAGACGTAGCATCTCTCTTTGTGTTAGGATTATCATCAGAAGGACAAGATTAAGGACTTAGGTTGAAGGTCGAGCAAGTTTGGATTGCAATTGTTGACTCAGGCAGAGAGGCAGAGTATCAAAATAGAGTAATGGAAGAGTTGTAGCTGTGACTGCATAAACGACAGTGTTTTAATTTAAAACAGCTATACTACTTGTAGTTTAGGATTAGTTTAATTGATAGCTATTACTTATATACATGTGTAATAATCTGATAGGTTGTAGAGGCTAGATCCGTATAGTGTGGAGTTAGTTAGAAGTTAGTTTCTCTCAGACTTTGTAGATATACCTGATGTACATTCATTTTTTGGTAATGCCATATAGAATTCTCTCATCAAATTTCATATGATATCAAAGCGCTATAGGTTGTAGGTGGGTTTACAAAGTTAAGTATAAGGCATATGGTACTGTTGAGAGATACAAAGCCAGATTGATTGCAAAGGGTTTTACACAAAGGAAAGGGCTGGACTATAAAGCCTTACTTGCGGAGGCTGCTGTGAAAGGGTGGTATTTATCCCAACTTGATGTCAATAATGCATTTTTGCATGGTGACCTTGATGAAGAGGTTTACATGGTCTTGGCCCTAGGCTTTCATAGCAAGGGGGAGGTTGTTTGTAAGCTCAATAAGTCCTTGTATGGCCTTAAGCAGGCATCTAGACAATGATTTTCCAAATTTTCTCATGCGTTGATCCAACTAGGCTTCCATCAATCTAAAGCGGATTATTCCTTGTTTACAAGAAGCAGTTCTAGTTCTTTTGTTGCTCTATTAGTGTATGTGGATGATGTCCTCATTGTTAGTGATAATGCTCAAGCAGTGGTAGATCTTAAGGTGCTGCTGGATAAACAATTCAAAGTCAAGGACTTAGGAGATTTGAAGTTTTTCTTAGGCTTGGAAGTGGCAAAATCCAAGGAAGGCATAAGTCTTTGTCAAAGAAAATACGCCTTGGAGCTGTTGGAAGATGCAGGTCTATTGGGTTGTAAACTAGCAAAAGTTCCCATGGAGCAGAATCTAAAATTAAGCAAGTATGAAGGGCAAGAATTGAAGGATCCTAGTATGTATAGGAGGCTGATTGGGAGGTTGCTCTACTTAACTATTACAAGGCTAGATATTACTTTTGCAGTTCACAAACTTAGTTAATTTATGGCTAAACCAAGGCTGCCACATCTTCAAGTAGCTAATAAAATTCTGTAATACATCAAAGGCAGTCCTGGGCAGGGTCTATTATTCTCTAGCAAATCTGAGTTACACATCAAAGCATTTGTGGATGGAGATTGGGCTGCTTGTCTAGATACCAGGAGGTCAACCACTAGTTATTGTGTCTTCATTGGTGAGTCTTTAGTCTCTTGGAAGTCTAAGAAACAGTAGACTATCTCACGCTCATCAGCAAAATCGAAGTATCGAGCAATGGCTGTTGCAGTATGTGAAATTTTGTGGTTGATCAGTTTTCTCAAGGACATTCAAATTTCTCACTCAAAGGTAGCTTTACTTTTCAGTGATAGCCAAGCTGCACTACATATTGCAGCTAACCCTATATTCCATGAGAGAACAAAACATATTGTGATAAATTGCCATGTTGTCAAAGATAAGGCTTTGGCTAAAGTAATTAGACTATTGCACATTAGGACTAAATCACAAGTTGGGGATCTCTTAACAAAGGCACTGAATTCACAACAATTTTCTCATCTTCTATCCAAGATGAACATGATCAATATACATGCCCTTATTCCTCTTGAGGGGAGTATTAGAAGGACAAGATCAAGAACTCAGGTTGAAGGTCAAGCAAGTTTGAATTTCAGTTGTTAACTCAGGCAGAGAGGTAGAGTATCAAAACAGAGCAATGGAAGAGTTGTAGCTATGATTGCATAAATGACGGTGTTTTAATTTAAAACAGCCATACTATTAAAACAGCTATACTACTTGTAGTTTAGGATTAGTTTAATTGATAGCTATTACTCATATACACGTGTAATAATCTGATTGGTTGTAGAGGCTAGATCCGTATAGCGTGGAGTTAGTTAGAAGTTAGTTTCTCTCAGACTTTGTATATATACTTGATGAACATTCATTTTCTAGTAATGCAATATAGATTCTTTTATCAAATTCTCATGATTATACTAGTGTTAGCAAATTCCATGTCAAAGTTTTAAATGTATTCGCATTAATTACCATGTAACAATTTTATTTGAGTTGTAATCAACTGAGTAATCAAGGAAGAAGGGCTGAAAGAAAAAGCTAATGTTGCTGTTGTGAAGGTTACCGTTGAGCAAAGTCTAAAGTCTCAAGCAAGATGTCTATAGAATGAATTAAATTTAGCCATAGAGAAAGTTGCTTGACACTCACCTATCACCTCGATCAAGCTAGCTACCTAGAAACTTGCCGTATGAAAAATTCCAAATCTATGAGTAGGCATCCAATCCTTGATCTGTACTAAGAATAAGAATGAAAAAAAAAAAAACAAAAAAAAACCCTAATCCATATAGAATGAAGGTAGAGGCCTTCTTTGACCCTTGAGTGAAATCCTTGTATCCTCACATAACTTTAACCCCTTCCATTGAACATCATTGAGAGGAGAATTTTACCAATACACCAAATGTCCTTGAGTGATTGGACTTGAGGTCAACATCGCAACTTGTATTTGGAGACTGTGAAGAGGAATGACATGTGTAGTTTGTTGCTAGCAGGAGTTGGAGGCTCAAATACATGTACATTGCATAGCTAGAGGTTTTGTAAGTCGTTATGTACTACAATTATCTTCATAGTGGATTATGCTTACTAGACTAGGTCTCGAAGAGTTTTTGTCCCTTACAATTTTTTTTTTTTTTTGAAATCACGTAATGTCTTTGTGTGTGTGTGTGTGTGTGTGTGTGTTGTGGCTTATTTATTATCATTCTATCTATCCAAATTGCAAATAGAATTAAATTAATTCTTCACTTTGTTAAAGTGAATTTAGTTAAACTCAGTAGAAAGCCATACCATGGGTTAAAACATATCCAACATTTTAAATCATTTAAAAAGTGAATACCAAAAATTTCTATTCTCTTAATAATTGTATAAATGGGAGTTCAAATGATAGCTTAATGGTAGTGACACAATTTGTTGACCTGTTGAGATTCATGGCAACTGTTTTTTTTTGCCAAAAATGCTTTATTTTAAATGACTATAATTATGGTTTTTTGTAACCTAGTTGGAGGGTTTATTTAAAGGCCCATTAAGTTTGTCTTTAAATAAGGTTATAGAGGCAAAAATGAAAAAACCCTAAGTATTTCTGAGAGAAAACCCTAGCCTCCACCTATTTGGGTTTTGAACCAAGTATATATATCTTCTTCGGCACCAACCATTGAAGATCTTATTGGTGTTTTTTGTGAAGCTACTGCAAAGTTCAATTGCATCAATTAAGAATTGTTGTAAGAGTTACTCATGGATAGGAGATTCATGCACAGAAGAAGTATGAAGAAAGATCAGTTCAATTGGGTTGGAGCTGAGCTTTGATAGATTAGTAGGTTCTAATGTAGGTAGGTACTTCAAGATATGGTAAGATTCCTTGTACTTGTAACCTTAATATTTTATAATAGATTGTTCAGGAGTTGTAAACTAAATAATCACATGTTGGGGTAATGAACCGCACCGCACAGCATTTTGTGGTGCAGAGTGGGGTTTTATAATAAGAAAACCATAAAAACCCGTATCGTACCGTACCCATATATATTTATTTATTTTATATTAAATATATATTAATAGTTAAATATTATATGAAGTAAGTGACTAACCTAGTGCTAGTGCATTCTAGTTTCACATTAAAATGACTTTGTTTTAGTTAAATACAAAATCAAAAGTTCAAAACATCATTCACTTTTCTGTTTCACACTTACTCTTACAAAATCAAAAGTTCAAAAGTTTAATATTATTATTTTGTTTTGTATATGCTATATATTTGTGGTACTTTTTGTTTACTATCAATCTATCATGGATTTTTTTTTTTTGGTCTTGTATATATTTGTGTTACTTTTTTTGCTATACATATTATACATATATATATATATATATTTTAAAAAACTTACTATCTTATTGTCATGATTATTAATAGTAAATTAGAAATTGGTTATGCCATCTTGAAAAATATACCATCCTAAAACTGACCAAACCGCACCTTATACACTGAACTACATCGCACCTTACATTTGACTACAAAATTGAGGTGCGGTGCGGTGCGGTTATGGTTTTGGCCAAACTGTACCACAAAATATGGAGCTTAAAATGACCCAAAACTGCAGCAAACCACACTGTAAACACACAGACACACACACACGATATGTCCTAACATGCATTTAGCATCCAACCTAACATTCATCTAAGCATGGCATCCACACATGTATATACCCAACATTCATCTAATCATGTACATATATTAGCACAAAAACATTTATCATCTTATGCTATTATTCACTTCTTCATATTATCATCAAGGTAGTAAGCATGTCATATAGCGGTAGCATTAACAAGGCAGCATGCATATCATCATCCACTCATGGCATCAACCAAGCATATCCATCATGTTTATCAAGCATATCATGTTCACAATCAAATTCATATGCAAGTTCATGTGATTATGTATGTTTTACCTCACTTACCTTACTGCATCATCACCATAACACCTATGCATCAATGCATGACTATGTTCAATGTATGGTCATATTGTTCATCAGACATAAACCCTAATCATGTGATCTGGACTATAAAGCAATAAAATGTGTTATTTTTTTGACCCTAGACTTAATCATGCATAAATTGACTTAAATAGGTCCCAATGAAGAAACTTTAGTTTAAAGATGTTTTTTGAAGTAAAAAACTTCTCTTTGATCACTTTTTTGGAGTAGATTTGGTGTGTTTTGGGAAAAGAGCCATGTGGCCTTTTTATAGTGTTTAAAGAGAATGACAGGACTCTTCCCAGGTGATGTGGGATTAGCTCTGCTACATTTTCCATCAAAACTTTCCTTGCATGTCATTTCTGAAACCCTTATGCGTATGCATACTCGAGGCTACATACGCATGACTTAAGTATGCATATGGATACTCAAGGATGCGTATGCATGCTTAGGGTTTATGCAGGATTTTTCTCTTCCAAAAACATTTTTCACATAAAGAGTTCCTTTGGCTAGGTGAGCTGTGTGTGTCTCTGTTCTTATTTTTATTTTAAGGAGTTACCACCAACCATTGACTTTGTATTAGGTGTGATTGGTCACCTATTTGTCTAGTTTGTTTTACCAAATTAACTCAAAACTGATTCAAGGGTTATTAATTAATTAAGGTAAACCAACTTCTCAAACCAAAAATTTTGGATTCAAAAGTTCAGTTATGGGTGAGGAAGGTGTTAGGCACCCCACAACACCTATCCAAAGGATAGTCACCCATTTTAGTTTTAATTCCAACATTAACGCTTTAAAGAAAATATTTAGATACTTGGCATTTGATTTTTGAAAAAACATTATGTACAATCAATATATATGAGTATTTATTTACATATACCATATCATGTGAATATTTTTGGCAAATAATTATTTACAAACAAAACATGTGAAATATATTTACATAACATGTGAGACTTTACTATGTTGCAAAAATAATACATATAATTTAACATGTGAATATTATTTATTATATATTTAACATGCGAATACATACATAAACAATAAAAGAGAGGGAAGGAAAGATGTCATATTTTAGCAATTTTATCCTGCAATTCCTCATTCTCATGTACAAATATAATGAACCAAAACATTAGTGCAAATAGGAAACGGGGATATGTTAACTTGATTGGTGTCTATTGGTTCAATGGAAATGAACCATGGACACAAACCTCAAAAAAGAATGCAATTCCAAAAGGTTTAAAATGAACTATACAAAAAATACCTCAAAACTTATCTTTGGAAAGATGAGCAATTTCTTTTAGGAAAACTCATGACTTTTGGAAAAAATTTATTTTGAAACTAAGGTTTACACTTTTTTTTTTGGGAAAAGACCTAAAAATGGCTTCTCTTGATTTTACATGAAAATAAGCTTTCCTTTTATGAAAAAAAAAAACATAAACAAAGTGCTAATTTCAAGAAGATAAAAGCATTTTTTTGTGCATGACTTTAAAGAAACTAAACTTTTAAAGTGTAAAAACTTTTTTGAAAACTTACCTTTCTTTTTTAATAGAATGAAACATCAAACTTTTTTAAAGAAAACTTACCTAAAACTTGATTTTAAAACATTTGGAAGAGAGGATTGTGTTTTTTTTTTTTTTTTTTTTTTTTTTTTTTTTTTTTTTTATTTAGACCCCTTAAAAAACAGATTTGTTTAACCTAATGAATTAGCCAAGTATTTACTTAGGTTAATTATGAGATCTAGGTTAAACACATGCAAACATATTAATTGGTGTCAAAAAGTAAAGAAGATAGTAATATGGTGACCCAGGAAAACCAATGAAAACAAATCATTCCAAGGTAAAAACTTGAGGAGGATTTAACCTAGCTATCCTCAAGGTAAACAATTCCACTATGATAGAATGAAAGATTACAATATATTTAAACCTTAAATCTAAAGCTAACATAAGTAGAACTTACTAACACGACCATGTGCAGCTCCAACTCCACGGGCTCTTCTATCTTGGATTTGCTGAACATAAACTCCCTGTTTGTGACTTTGAGATCCCATTCAAAGGTTTTAGATCACCATCAGTAGTAAATCTTTATGCGACAACTTGTTTTCACCAGTTCTTGATTATAGATCTCGTTCTGGTAGACGCTTGTAGAGTTAAAAGGTTACAGAAACCTCACAAATCTCACAGGAGTAACTCACAAGACTTCCAAGAGCTTCTAAAACATAATTAGGGTTTTCCATTATACCTTGTAGTGTTGGATTGAAACCCTAAACGTTTTCGCGGGCTTGGGCCTGATTTAAATTCTGCAGAATTTACTTATCTGTGATTTTCAATTGGTTGAGCTTCACAGAACTTGACTTTTCTTTCTGCAGCTTGAATGTTCTTGAATTTTGATTTGTACAATATTGAGCAATGTCTGATACCTAATCTAGACATGTTTTTGTTCTTGGTTTGCCAACATACACAAAATAAGAATCTAAACATTTAATCCTAAATATTTAGAACCTAACAGATTGCATTTTAAAAAAGAATTTTCATAAAAGCAAGAATCTAGGAAATTTAGGAAAATAATTTTTAGAGACCCAAATTAAAACCAAGGTTATTTATGAAAAAGAGTTGGGTTTTAAAGAAAAGGGATTCCATGGTTTTGATGAACACCGTGGTTTTTGTTCATTTTCAAAAAAATTCAAGTTTTATGTTTTGAAATGGTAAAGAGAAAAAAGTTTTTGTAAAATTGTGATTTAAGCTCAAAAATCATTTGGGAGAGAAGTCAAAACAAAGGGAAAAACAAACTTGTTTGGAAAAAGATGCTTTGAAATCCTAATTTAAATGTTTTAAAAAAAGGTTTGATTCTAAGAAAATGGTTTTCATGGGTTTTCTTTTAAAAAGGGTTTTGAAGCAAAGAATACATGGTTTTTATCTTTTTAGGGTAGAGCACTTAAATTTAAAAGGGGAAAAATTTTAGATTAAAACCACTTTATTTTTCAAAAGAGAATTTCCATGTTCTTTAGAAAAGGATACCCAAAACATAAATCAACATTTTGGAATTCAGCTCCTAAGCTCTAAATTTTGACGAGTAGTCTATTTGGTATTAGAGTCTTAAGTAGTTAAATATAATGCTTTCTCAGTTCAGTTTGTTCTAATATTCAACTGAATTAGTTTATAATTTCTCTCTTTAAAAACTACAATAAAAAATCCTAATAAGTTTATAAAATAGTGAGAAGTCTATTTTTTGTTGGCTTAATTCAATGACAAAGTTGTATATATTGTGTTTTATTTTTAATGTAACTTTCCGAGACTTAATTGTAATTTGCGGTAGATGTACTTGAGTCTCTCCTTTACATTTGGAAAGCTACATGGACAAAGATTTCATGACCTAGAGGCAACTAGGAGCCGACCTACCTAGCCCGCGACATCCACATTGCAGTTGGTCTGGATGAGAGCGTTGACATGCACCTCATAACTACCATGTGACGTTAGGGCGCGTCTAGGTTGCGAGTTGCACGATCTCTGTACTTTACTCCCTAGACTGCACTTGTCAATGCACATTTGCCAACACACATACACACAGTTGTGAGGCATGGCAAAGACTTCTGATAAGGGTGATACAAACCCTAAAAATCCTAAGAGAGACATCCAAGAGAAGTCACATTGAGCATAAGAAGAGAGAGAAACTTTATTTTGAGAAAAACACATTCTATCCTCTCTTTTCCATCTCTTTCATTGTTTTGATTGAAATTTTGTAAACTCTTTCCTCACCCATAAACACAGACCTTGTGAGTGAGAGAAAGCTTATGGAACCTTGAGAAGCCACCTTTAAATCCAATCTTTATTGGAGGTATTTCCATCGGTGCTTCAATGGAGGTTCTTCAGTAAGCTAGATGAAGAAAAGACTTGGTGAAGTTGGTTGCTAGCTAGAGCTTGGAGGGCTTGAGTACACAAGGAGAAATAAGCTTGGAGGGTTTATGTTCATCCATATATTGCAACTATTCATTCCAGTGGAGATTTCCGATTGGTGGTTGGGGGAGAGGTTTTTATGCTCGGTGCTTAGGTTTTCCTCTTCCTAAATACGTTTTGGTGTTTAGTGTGGTTTGCTTGCTTTTCCCTTTATTTCCTTTACACTACTATATTGCCATGCTTTGTGTAGTGTAGCTTGTTTTGTTTGAAAATTGGTTAAGTCATTTATAATTGGACTAGTATGTTTAGTTTAGGTTAAAATTGATTAAGCTGTAAAAAGCTTGCTTTGGTTCTAAACACTTGCTAGGGATAATGTAACACATTTCAAATAGTTTTTTTAGTTACGTGATTGTATTGTTATTGCTCAGAATTGTGGAAAGTGTAGGCAAGGGTGTGTCTGAGCTCAAACCAGGAGACCATGTTCTCCCTTGGACACCAAATTTTGATTATTAGGGGCATTTTGGTCATTTTGCCCATAGACACTCAAAATTGGTAAACTGGCATTCAATTGGGACAAATCACACTACATTTAGCATTCCCTTGAGCTCGGAATCAAAATTATAATTTTCGCAATTTTTGGCTTAAAATTAGTATTTGGCATACAAAATAAGAGTGAACAAAATACAGTATTAACAACTTTCTTATTTTTCCATTTTAATAAAATAAGTGGTGACTTTATATAACCCCTCGATCTAGGGGCGGGGGGGAATATAGTCAATCAATTTGAGAGGCACCAAAATGACTCCACCTATTTATGCGGGGTCGGCCCAATAAAATGTCAAAGGGCCTAGGGTGCTGTCTCTCATAGATTAACTCTCTTTTTAATTGATTTTTTTATTTATTATTTTATTGTTAGTATATGGGAAGTGATTGTTTTTGTGGTTAAGTATGGTGGGTTGAGATTATTTAGTTGTAACTGAATATTTTATTTCTAGGTTGATATGTTGATTAAAACTCTTGGCATTCCATTTGAATGTCCAGAAAATATTGGAAAAAAAAAGTATTTAATTTTATGTAATTTTTATATATATAGAGACTTTGTTATTATTATTTTTTAAATAGGCTATTTAATTGACATGGACATGATCATTTTATTGGACTAATTAGCATATGTGACCGACTTCAGCTGCATTTGATGACCAACTCGTAATGGGTATGACAAAATGGTCCGAAGTAAAATGCTATATAATGTCAAGAACTAAAATCTAAAATTTTCAACACAAATAGGCATAATTAAAATTCCTCAATACCCACAATACTTTGAGGGTACACTTGCAACTTAATTTGTTTTTTCCCCCAATTTTATTGATTTTTATTTTATTGATTTATTTTTGAGGGGGCTTTATTATTGGGCTAAAAGTTGAGGATTAAATTATCTAGAATTCTTAATCCATGGTGGAGCTTAAAATCCTAAATATGTATCTTTTTTATTTGAACAAAGTTTAGGTATTAACATAGTTAACAATAAAAATATGACATGTATCATTGTTATGTGTAATGCACACACGACTTACTAAACCAAACTTAGGTGATTATTTACAATCATTAATTTTAGGTCAATGTGTGTGATCTAGACAAATTTTATCTTACAATCATTAACCAATTTTTAGCCAAACTTTGTCTATTTTAAAATGGATAGATTTAATTGAGTCATCAATAGTCTAAATATATCCAAAATGGATTATAGTTCATCTTTATTTAGATATTTACAGGTAAAAGATAAAATCTTGGTAGCACTGTCCAGAATAAGTCAAGACCAAGCAGTATAAGTACCATCACAGAGACAAAATCAGGGCACAAACATTCACAACAAAAGTGATTTAATTTCAGCCAGACATTAATCACAGTCGTCATCATCCAAGTTAGCCATGTCAAGCACAGCCGGTCAGGTCATTAAGTGCAGAGGTGAGCCACCACTGACCGCACTCTTCCTTTTCTCAATATGACCATGCTTTTGTAGTTGGGTTTTTCTCTGTTTCTGAAGTGGGGTTGGCTTTATTTATATACTTCAGTAACTTCAGTATGATAGTTTCAGTGATCAGTAGTCGCTGTCTTTCACATATTCTGTTTGTTGGCTTTGGTTTCTGTCTATGATGATTTTTTTATTAGATCTTATGCAGCTATTCTGTTTGTTGGCTTTGTTTTCTTTCTTTCATAAATTGATCACTTTTTAGTTTTGTTGTTTAGAGACATGCACTTCTTCTATGCATGCTTTGGTGTTTGCGTTTTCGTGAGTTGATCCTTTTCATGGCTTATTATTCTCTCTCGGATTTGTATATATCCAGACTGTTTCAGGCGAATTGCCTTTTTTTTTTTTTTTTCGTGGATTGTGATCAGCTTCTGTTATTGTTGAAAGATATTAATATAAAAGAAATAAATTTTCAATTGTTTTTTTTTTTGGTTAATCCTGTGAAAAACTTTTTTGAATAATTTGATAGATGAGATGCGCGATTTAAAGTCAATTGTCAACTAGTTGAGTTGATTTAAAGTCAACTATCAACTAGTTGAGTTATAAGACTCTTGACAAATATTATAGATTAATGAACTTCCATCGTTTTTGACATTTTATTTATGTATATATTTTTTTAATAATTTGATAGTTACAATGAGTAATGACCATTTGAATTTTGGTTATTTCTAATAAAATTGTGATGTTTTATTATTGGAATTAGTAGACTAAATTGGGGTATTTGTTTTATTTAAGCCGCGGTGGCGTGGGAGGCTGGAAAGCCATTAGTGATTGAAGAAGTGGAGGTGGCACCACCTCAGGCAAATGAAGTCCGCATCAAGATTCTCTTCAACGCACTCTGCCACTCTGATGTTTACTTTTGGGAAGCAAAAGTAACGGATTTCATATAATACTTTTTTTTTTTTTTTGAGAAACATATAATACTTTTTTTTAGATTAGCAATTCCCCATAAAACCCCATGTTGCCACATCAGATTTTTCTTAAATAGGATATAAGGATATATGGTACATTCATTATAAATGCCAATTAACTAACATAAATAACAGATTCTCAAAAAAAAAAAAAAAATAAAAAAAATAAATAAATAAATAACAAATACGAAATTCCATGTTGGGAAAAAAGTTTATTTATTTATTTTATTTTAAATGGACGTATTGACCAAGTTAATATTAAGGGCAATCCATTGAATAAATTATCATATTTCAGCCCATTAATTACTAAGAATAGAAGCATTTGCAGGAGTAGTGTAAAATAAAATATTGCAATTTTTTTAGACAATAATCGTTTCAAAAGCCCATAATTCTTTCTCTTGATCAAAAAGAGCAAAACATAAAATAGGAATAATAGGTACTTATAAAAAAGTTGTAGGGGCCGATCAACTACTATTGATCAAGTTTATTTCTTTTTTCTTTATGAGAAATTTAATCTGGATTAGTTTACCAAAGTTCATCTTTCTTCTTTTATTGTCTTTTTATAGTGAATTAGTATGTAACTCATGCAAACGTATGGATGCATTTAAAATTAAACACAATTTTTATTATAAAATATAAATAATTAGTTAAATTATTAAAAAAAAAAACCATGTAACACATGCATACATATAGATATATTTAAAATTTAACACAATTTTGAACATAAAAATATAAATAATTAGTCATTTTTTTAAAGTAAACATAATTAGTCAGATATTAAAATTTTTACCTAAATTTAATACTACTTATGATCTTCTTTTTTTTAATTTTTTTTTTAAAAAGATTAAACGTGTGGTGATCTTTGTTCTGGGGTGATTTTTATTGAGTATATGTGATTGGTTTTTTTTTTTTTTAATTATTTTTATTTTATAATTCATTAATATTAGATTCTTAGTATTTTGCACTCATTAACTCACTTGGTACAAACATTTAAAAACTTAAGTGCATAATTATGGTGTGATCCTCACATAAATTTAAACTCATGGCACAAAATTGGATTCTAATTTCAAATTCTAATTGAACTTTCTCTAGGTTTTACCTATTAATATATACTAGCTTGTAACCTCATGCATATGTATGGATATACTTAAAAGATACACATTAAGATGCATAGTAAAATAATCTTACATATATAATTTAAATATTATTGATAGTCATTCTTATATAATTTTTTAAACTCTTTAAAAAGTCTTGTAAGAATGTTATTAGGTAGAAAATGTAAATTGTCCATTTTAAAAAATATTTTTATGTTCATTAATTCTAGATTCTTTGATTTTCATATACAATAACTCACTTGAATGAATATTTATGATATTGTCCCACATTTAATTCGAAAATTAAGAAATAAAACTCTCTCTAAAAATAAATAATTTATGACATATAGCGTAAAATTGGATTTCAATTGTAGAATCTAATTAGATTTTGTCTAAACTTTACTTATTAATATATATATAATTTTTGTGCCAAATGAATTGTTTTTAGTTATAAAAAAAGGCTGATAAATATAAAATCATTCAAACTCTCTCTTACTCTAATTTTATATATAGTGTTAGATATATGATTATGTTTTTTATGATTTATTTATATTGGACTCCTTGTTTTCTACTCTAAATTAACTCATTTGACACAAAAATTTAAAAACTTCGATTAAATAGGACATATGCTGTAAAATTAAACTCTAATTGAAATCCAATTTAAAATCTAATTGGATTTTCTTTCAGCTTTACTTATATATATATATATATATATATATAGATGACTTATAAACTTGAATTGTTTTTAGTTCTACAAAAAAAATAAAAAAATAAAAAAAATAAAACTCATAAATATAAAATCATTTAAAAATTATGTTTTTTTTTTTTTATGGTTTACTTATATTGGACTTTTTATTTTTTACCCTAAATTAACTCATTTGGTATAAAAATTTAAAAACTTAGATTAGATGGGACACATGTCACAAAATTAAATTCTAATTGAAATCCAAGTTTTACATTAAATAAACTCACTTGGCTCAAAAATTTTAAAACTTAGATTAGATAGGACACGTGGTGCAAAATTAAACTTTAATTGAATTCCAATTTGAAATCTAATTGGATTTTCTCTTAGTTTTACATATTATCTTGTAACTCCATGCATATGCATAGATACATTTAAAGATATACAATAAGATGCATAATATAATTCCTATATATATAATTTAAATATTATTGATAGTCATTTTTTTATATTTTGTTAACTCTTTAAAAAAAAATTTGTAAAAATATTATTAGGTATAAAATGTAAATTGTCCATTTAAAAAAAAAAAAAAAATTGTGAAGCACTTTTTTATTTTTTATTTTTTTTACGATTTATTTTTTCTAGACTCTTTGGTTTTTGTACTTAATAACTCACTTTAATGAATATTTATGATGTTGTCTCATATTTTATTCTAAAATTAAGAAATAAATTCTTTAAGTATAAATAATTTATCATTCTCAAAAAAAGAATAAATAATTTATAACACATTGCACAAAATTGAAACTCTAATTTGAAATTCTAATTTGAGTTTCTCTCAGTTTCACCTATTATATATATATATATATATATATATTTGTTTTTTTAATAAAAAAATGAAAATAGATATTGGTGTTAATGAATAGGCATTTATTATAACTACATATATTGGCTTTGGAATGGAGAGATACAAAGATTTTGATGATGTTTTTAAAGACTTTATCAAAGATCAATTTTTTTAAAGGGACAGTAACTATTTTTCATAACAAGGAGGCCGGACAAAAAGCGGTGCTACTGTTTTCTCTTCATTTCTATTTATTATATACTTCTCCAAATACAAGAAGAGAAAATGGTGGTAACTTTTCCTTTTCATATCATTGATCTAGACTTCTCTAAATACAAGAATATCTCTTCAAACATAAATGACAGTAGAAATATGGAGTTTTATAGGAAATTCTTGTAGAATTTAACATATAGTTTTTTACATTTATGATTAATATTTTAATAAGAAAGGTGCATGATTTTTTGTTTTTTATTTTTGAGAGAAAGGCATCTCAATATAATAAGAGCAATAAACATAGTAGTATAACATTTTTTTTTATTGGGTATCAAGTTTTCGAAGGAACTTTGGTTTTTTATTTTATTTTATTCTTTTTTAAAGCTTGATGAGCCAAGTACATAGTATTATTCAAAAACTCCATACTATGCAAATGAATTTTTTTGGAGACTTAAACCCCAGCTCTTTCTCACAATCCATAAGCACTTATACTTATAGAGTGATCATCGTGCCAAATGTGCGCCATGGTTATGCAAATGAAAATTTAACATATTGAATTATTGCAAAGTAGTCAATGCAGTTATATTTGTAATTGATCCTTCATTAATTTTGTTGGTTTCATTAATTTTGAAATCTAATTTGGTATTAAGGTGGGGAAACAAATGGTTGAAGTTAGCCACGCTATCTCCATGTAATTTATAAACAGGATTTGACGAATGTATTTACAGTTTGAATGGTAAAATTAGACTGGCGCGGTTGATTTTATGGTTGAAACTAAAATGTCCATTATATTGCAGGGGCAGACACCGTTGTTTCCTCGTATATTGGGTCATGAAGCTGGAGGGTATGTATTGACTCTAAATTTTGACTGGCAGTCTATTTGTTATGAGAGTCTTTAAGTAATTAAATATAATGCTTACTCAGTTAAGTTTATTTCCAACATTCAATTGAATTAGTTTTTAATTCCTCTCTCTGCAGAATACAATTGAAAATCGTAATAATTTTTTAGTGGTATAACAAGTACTAATTGATTGTATTGTTGTTGCTCAGAGTGGTGGAGAGTGTAGGTGAAGGTGTGACTGAGCTCAAACCAGGAGATCATGTTCTCCCGTGCTTCACTGGAGAATGTGGGGATTGCCGCCACTGTCATTCAGAGGAGAGCAACTTGTGTGAAACTCTTCGGTTCAATACTGACAGGGGTGTTATGCTCAATGATGGCAAGACAAGATTCTCCAAAAATGGACAGCCCATTTACCACTTTCTTGGCACCTCCACATTTAGCGAATACACTGTTGTTCATGTTGGCTGTGCTGCCAAGATCAACCCTGAAGCCCCACTTGACAAAGTTTGTGTACTTAGTTGTGGAGTATCCACAGGTCTGGAGGAGTTCTTTTCAAGAATAATAACAACATCAGTGATAATATTCGTACTAATTTTTAGTTTCCATCGATCTATTTGTTTTTATACCTGTAGGTATGGGTGCCACTTTGAATGTTGCAAAACCCGAAAAGGGTCAATCTGTAGCCGTCTTTGGATTGGGTACTGTTGGCCTTGCAGTGAGTTTTCTTTTTTGCTATGTTCTATAATTTTTGGCAACTGCAAAAGGATTAGAATGGTTTTCTGTATCTCTAATCTTGTGCTGATATTTTAGGCTTGTGAAGGCGCAAGGATGGCTGGGGCTGGAAGAATCATTGGTGTTGATCTGAACCCTGGTCGTTTCAATGAGGGTGAGTCATTAATGGTATACATAAATATATATTCCTATTAACATGTGGGAGATGGTTTTGATTCTTAATCTCTTTGGCAGCCAAAAAGTTTGGTGTTACTGATTTTGTGAATCCAAAAGATCATGACAAGCCAGTTCAAGAGGTTAGTTTGGACGCCATGACTTGCTATTTCGTGATTAATCAGTTGGCATGACTCCCATGTATTTTGGGTTTTTTCTATATGTTCTGTTTAAAATGTTTACACTTCTCACCCTTTTGAAACTAATGAGGGTTATGCCTTCTCAATTATAGGTGATTGCTGAGATGACCGATGGAGGAGTGGATCGGGCTGTTGAATGTACTGGAAGCTTCAAGGCCATGATCCAAGCATTTGAATGCGTTCATGATGTAATGATTTAACGAATTTATATAGCTATGTTCTCTTATTATACAAGTGCTTCCAAGTCTCCCATTACGTTTCCACAGACAATAAAATTTTATTTTTCTCAGGGTTGGGGTGTTGCAGTACTTGTTGGAGTACCAGGTAACGATGACGCATTTACGACTCATCCTATGAATTTTTTGAATGAGAGGACACTTAAGGGTACTGCTTTTGGCAATTACAAGCCCCGCACTGATCTTCCTACACAGGTGGAAAAGTACATGAAAAAGGTAAGCTTATGTTTCAACTCTTGAACCATTTCGTCGTTCTCGTCAATTCACGTATCTTTTATATATAAGCAACTGAAAATGGAATAAGCAAAGTGCAACTCTCTTTGATTATTATGAAATGAGTTTTACTCACGTATGTCCTAAGGACTTATGTTAGTAAATCATTTTAGAAATCTTTTTATGAAAAAATGAAAAAATAATTAACTAATTTGATTGTTTTTTCAATTTCCCATATAAAATTTCTTAAAATGAATGGTTAACATATATCCTTAGAGCATACATTAACCGGATCCGAAATGAAATATACATACTTTAAATGAATGCAATTTTATATTATTATGGAGAGTCGTTACAAGATGTGATAGTTACTTTTACATAAGGACTAGGTAATTTTTTTTTTCTTTTTTATATACTTAGTCATTGACTCCATTAATTGACGTTGCAGGAGTTGGAAGTGGAGAAATTTATCACTCACTCAGTCCCTTTCTCAGAGATCAACAAAGCATTTGATTACTTGTTGAAAGGACAGTCTATCCGATGCATTATCCGCATGGAAGCTTAAAACATTCTCGTTCAAGATGGTGTGCATTATCTATGACCAGAGATCTTGCTCTGAATAAGATTTATAAGCTTATATGTAAAGAGAACAAGCAATTTATGACTTTATGTTACTTTTTTGTGTTATTTTATGAAATTGGTGTTGTTAATTTTTTTTGTGTATGCAGGACTGGCAATAAGCCAGCCCACATTCTAGCAAGACAAGCTCAAAACCTTGTCAATGATGTAATTTGGATTGAAAAGATTCTTTGTTGTATTCAACAAGCTCTTATCCAGGATGTATCTGTATTGTGATGTTGTTATAATAATAGTTTCAGTGTGTTTTTATCAAAAAAAAAGGAAAAATTTAAACACCCCATTTTGCAACTCACATTAACTTCATTCAAGGGCAAAATGGTCATTTCACATAGGAGTAAAAATGTAATTTTGACCATTTGATCTCCAATTGCATATGTAAGATAAATTTTGAAAGCATAACAATCAAAACGATAGGTCATGAGCTTCAATTGGACATTCATATTAAAAAAATATCACGAAATTAAATTTTAACAGTTAATATGCAAATATAGGAATTAAGTCCATCCATTTGTGATTAAGAATAATTAGTTTTGATTGGTCCAATTTAAATTTACGGATGTGTCATAACGCTATTAGTTGAGACAATGATTTATTGTAGGCTTGCATGCATAGAATTTAATTCGGTGAAATGTTATTTTGAAATTCCTACATTAACCTTTTTCCACGTTGTAACATAGCCACTGACAAGTTCGTTTGTCTCTACCATTTTGTTGAGAGGTACATAGACAAGTTAGTTGATGAATAGTGCCATAGGAATGCAAAATAGCTTGGAAAGCATATTGAGTGTATTCAAGAGCATTATCAAATTGAAAAATTTTGATGCGTTTGGAAAATTGAGTTTCAACCATTTTTACAAAATTACAATATACTTGCAATAATTCAGAACGATGTTTCATATGAAAAATCCAGCTATAACGAGAATAATCATCAACAAAGACAACAAAATATTGAGATCCACCAATACTAGAGACAGAAGAAGGCCCCTAGACATTAAAATGAATTAGGTCAAAAATATCAGTGGACATTGATTCACTAGTATTGAAAGGCAAAACTGGTTGTTTTCCTAACTAACATGAAACACAATCAAAATTTTTTGTGGACATTGAACCTAACAAAACTCTAGAAGCCAATTGTTATACCCAAGAGGAAGATGCGTGACCAAGTCGGGTATGCCAAAGTGCAAGGGAAGGAATAGAAGAAACTTTAACAGTTGTAGCAGCAACAGAAACAAGAGCAGCAGGTGGAAGACAAAGGTTGTCCACGGGAAACATACGCCTAACTCTGGGTATACCATGCAGGATTCGAGGACAGGATAATGGTATCCATGGGTTTTCTTTAAAAAAGGGTTTTGAAGCAAAGAATTCATGGTTTTCATCTTTTTAGGGTAGAGCACTTAAATTTAAAAGGGGATTTTAAAAGGCGAAAATTTTTAGATTAAAACCACTTTGTTTTTCAAAAGAGAATTTCCATGTCCTTTAGAAAAAGATACCCAAAACATAAATCAAAGTTTTGGAATTCAGCTCCTAAGCTCTAAATTTTGACCAGTAGTCTATTTGGTATTAGAGTCTTAAGTAGTTAAATATAATGCTTTCTCAGTTCAGTTTTTTTCTAATATTTAATTGAATTAGTTTATAATTTCTCCCTCTAAAAACTACAATAAAAAAAATCCTAATAAGGTTGTAAAATAATGAGAAGTCTATTTTTTGTTGGCTTAATTCAGTGACAAAGTTGTATGAATTGTGTTTTATTTTTAATTTAACTTTCCGAGACGTAATTGTAATTTGCGGTAGATGTACTTAATTCTCTCCTTTACATTTGGAAAGCTACATGGACAAACATTTCATGACCTAGAGGCGACTAGGAGGTGACCTACCTAGCCCGCGACATACACATTGCAGGTGGTCTGGATGAGAGTGCTAATGCGCACCTTGCAACTACCATGTGACCTTAGGGCTTGTCCAGGTCGCAAGTTGCACGATCTCTATACTCTACTTCCTGGACTACACCTGGTCAATGCACATTTGCCAGCACATGCACACGCAGACGTAGTTGTGAGGTATGACAAAGACTACTGATAAGGTTGATACAAACCCTAAAAATCATAAAAGAGATATCCAAGAGAAGTCACATTGAGTATAAGAAAAGAGAGAAACTTTATTTTGAGAAAAACACATTCCATCCTCTCTTTTCCATCTCTTTCATTGTTTTGATTGAAATTTTGTAAACTCTTTCCTCACCCGTAAACACAGACCTTGTGAGTGAGAGAAAACTTATGGAAACTTGAGAAGCCACCTTTAAATCCAATCTCTATTGGAGGTGTTTCCATTGGTGCTTCAATGGAGGTTCTCCAATAAGCCAGATGAAGAAAACGCTTGGTAAAGTTTGTCGCTAGCTAGAGCTTGGAGGACTTGAGTACACAAGGAGAAATAAGGTTGGAGGGTTTATGTTCATCCATGTACTGCAACTATTTCTTCTAGTGGAGATTTCCGATGGGTGGTCGGGGGAGAGGTTTTTACGCCCAGTGCTTGGGTTTTCCTCTTCCTAAATATGTTTTGGTGTTTAATATGGTTTGCTTTCTTTTCCCTTTATTTCCTTTACACTACTATATTGCCATGCTTTGTATAGTGTAGCTTGTTTTGTTTGGAAATTGGTTAAGTCATTTATAATTGGATTAGTATGTTTAGTTTAGGTTAAAATTGATTAAGCTGTAAAAAGCTTGTTTTGGTTCTAAATACTTGCTAGGGACAATATAGCACATTTCAAATAGTTTTTTTTTTACTTACGTGAACAAGTATTAGTTAATTGTATTGTTATTGCTTAGAATTGTGGAAAGTGTAGGCAAGGGTGTGTTTGAGCTCAAACTAGGAGACCATGTTCTCCCTTGGACACCAAATTTTGATTATTAGGGGCATTTTGGTCATTTTTCCCATAGACACTCAAAATTGGTAAACTGACATTCAATTGGGACAAATCAAACTACAATTAGCATTCCCTTGATCCCGGAATCAAAATTATAATTTTTGTAATTTTTGGCTTAAAATTGGTATTTGGCATACAAAATGAGAGTGAACAAAATACAGTATTAACAACTTTCTTATTTTTCCATTTTAATAAAATAAGTGGTGACTTTATATAACCCCTCGATCTAGGGGGGGGGGGGGGGGGAATATAGTCAATCAATTTGAGAGGCACCAACACGACTCCACCTGTTTATGTGGGGTTGGCCCAATAAAATGCCAAAGGGCCCAGGGCACCGACTCTCATAGATTAACTCTCTTTTTAATTGATTTTTATTTTTATTTTTTATTGTTAGTATATAGGAAGTGATTGTTTTTGTGGTTAAGTATGGTGGGTTGAGATTATTTAGTTGTAACTGGATATTTTATTTCTAGGTTGATATGTTGATTAAAACTCTTGGCATTCCATTTGAATGTCCAGAAAATATTGGAAAAAAAAGTATTTAATTTTATGTAATTTTTTTATATATAGAGACTTTGTTATTATTATTTTTTAAATAGGCTATTTAATTGACATGGACATGATCATTTTATTGTACTAATTAGCATATGGACATGATCATATTATTGGACTAATTAGCATATGTGACCGACTTCAGCTGCATTTGATGACCAACTCGTAATGGGTAAATGGTCCGAAGTAAAATGCTATATAATGTCAAGAACTAAAATCTAAAATTTTCAACACAAATAGGCATAATTAAAATTCCTCTACTTTGAGGGTACACTTGCAACTTAATTTGTTTTTCCCCCCCCCAATTTTATTGATTTTTATCTTATTGATTTATTTTTGAGGGGACTTTATTATTGGGCTAAAAGTTGAGGATTAAATTATCTAGAATTCTTAATCTATGGTGGAGCTTAAAATCCTAAATATGTATCTATTTTATTTGAACAAAGTTTAGGTATAACCGTATAAACATAGTTAACAATAAAAATTTGACATGTATCATTGTTATGTGCAATGCACACACGACTTACTAAACCAAACTTAGGTGATTATTTACAACTATTAATTTTAGGTCAACGCACGTGATTTAGACAAATTTTATCTTACAATCATTAACCAACTTTTAGCCAAACTTTGTCTATTTTAAAATGGATTAGATTTAATTGAGTCATCAATAGTCTAAATATATCCAAAATGGATTATAGTTCGTCTTTATTTAGATATTTACAGGTAAAAGATAAAATCTTGGTAGCACTGTCCATAATAAGTGAAGACCAAGCAGTATAAGTACCATCACAGAGACAAAATCAGGGCACAAACATTCAAAACAAAAGTGATCTAATTTCAGCCAGACATTAATCACAGTCGTCATCATCCAAGTTAGCCATGTCAAGCACAGCCGGTCAGGTCATTAAGTGCAGAGGTGAACCACCACTGACCACACTCTTCCTTTTCTCAATATGACCATGCTTTTGTAGTTGGGTTCTTCTCTGTTTCTGAAGTGGGGTTGGCTTTATTTATATACTTCAGTAACTTCAGTATGATAGTTTCAGTGATCAGTAGTCACTGTCATTCACATATTCTGTTTGTTGGCTTTGGTTTCTGTCTATGATGATTTTTTTATTAGATCTTATGCAGCTATTCTGTTTGTTGGCTTTGTTTTCTTTCTTTCATAAATTGATCACCTTTTAGTTTTGTTGTTTAGAGACATGCACTTCTTCTATGCATGCTTTGGTGTTTGCGTTTTCGTGAGTTGATCCTTTTCATGGCTTATTGTTCTCTCTCAGATTTGTATATATCCAGACTGTTTCAGACGAATTGCCTCTTTTTTTTTTTCTTTTTTTTTCGTGGATTGTGATCAGCTTCTGTTATTGTTGAAAGATATTAATATAAAAGAAATAAATTTTCAACTGTTTTTTTTTTGGTTAATCCTGTGATAAAATTTTTTTTTGAATAATTTGATAGATGAGATGCGTGATTTAAAGTCAATTGTTAATTAGTTGAGTTATAAGACTCTTAACAAATATCATAGATTAATGAACTTCCATCATTCTGGATATTTTATTTATGTATATATTTTTTTAATAATTTGATAGTTACAATGAAGAATGACCATTTGAATTTTGGTTATTTCTAATAAAATTTTGATGTTTTATTATTGGAATTAGTAGACTAAATTGGGGTATTTGTTTTTATTTAAGCCGCGGTGGCGTGGGAGGCTGGAAAGCCATTAGTGATTGAAGAAGTGGAGGTGGCACCACCTCAGGCAAATGAAGTCCGCATCAAGATTCTCTTCAACGCACTCTGCCACTCTGATGTTTACTTTTGGGAAGCTAAAGTAACGGATTTCATATAATACTTTTTTTTAGATTAACAATTCCCTATAAAACCCCATGTTGCCACATCAAATTTTTCTTAAATAGGATATAAGGATATTTGGTACATTCATTATAAATGCCTATTAACTAACATAAATAACAAAAACGAAATTCCATGTTGGGAAAAAAGTTTAAAAAAAAAAAAAATTAAATGGAGGTATTGACCAAGTTAATATTAAGGGCAATCCATTGAATAAATTATCATACTGTCAGCCCATTAATTACTAAGAATAGAAGCATTTGCAAGAGTAGTGTAAAATAACATATTGCAATTTTTTTAGACAATAATCGTTTCAAAAGGCCGTAATTCTTTCTCTTGATCAAAAAGAGCAAAACATAAAATAGGAATAACAGGTACTTATAAAAAAGTTGCAGGGGCCGATCAACTATTGATCAAGTTTAATTCTTTTTTCTTTATGAGAAATTTCATCTGGATTAGTTTACCAAAATTCCTCTTTCTCCTTTTATTGTCTTTTTTTAGTGAATTAGTATGTAACTCATACAAATGCATGGATGCATATAAAATTAAATACAATTTTTATTATAAAATATAAATAATTAGTTAAATTATTAAAAAAAAATCATGTAACACATGCATACATATAGATATATTTAAAATTTAACACAATTTTGAACATAAAAATATAAATAATTAGTCAATTTTTTAAAAAGTAAATGTAATTAGTCACATATTAAAATTCTTACATAAATTTAATACTACTTATGATTTTTTTTTTTTAATTTTTTTTATAAGATTAAACATGTGGTGATCTTTGTTGTGCGGTGATTTTTATTGAGTATATGTGATTGGTTTTTTTTAATTATTTTTATTTTATAATTCATTAATATTAGATTTTTAGTATTTTGCACTCATTAACTCACTTTGCACAAAAATTAAAAAACTTAAGTGCATAATTATGGTGTGATCCTCACATAAATTTAAACACATGGCAAAAAATTGGATTCTAATTTCAAATTCTAATTGAACTTTCTCTAGGTTTTACCTATTAATATATACTAGCTTATAACCCCATGCATATGCATGGATATACTTAAAAGATACACATTAAGATACATAATATAATAATTTTACATATATAATTTAAATATTATTGATAGTCATTCTTATATATTTTTTTAAACTCTTTAAAAAGTCTTGTAAGAATGTTATTAGGTAGAAAATGTAAATTGTCCATTTTTTAAAATATTTTTATGTTCATTAATTCTAGATTCTTTGATTTTTGTATACAATAACTCACTTAAATGAATATTTATGATATTGTCCTACATTTAATTCAAAAATTAAGAAATAAAACTCTCTCTAAAAATAAATAATTTAGGACATATAGCGTAAAATTGGATTTCAATTGTAGAATCTAATTGAATTTTCTTTAAACTTTACCTATTAATATATATATAATTTTTGTGCCAAATGAATTTTTTTTAGTTATAAAAAAAGGCTGATAAATATAAAATCATTCAAACTCTCTCTTACTCTAATTTTATATATAGTGTTAGATATATGATTATGTTTTTTATGATTTATTTATATTGGACTCCTTGTTTTCTACTCTAAATTAACTCATTTGGCACAAAAATTAAAAAATTTCGATTAAATAGGACACGTTGTAAAATTAAACTCTAATTGAAATCCAATTTAAAATCTAATTGGATTTTCTTTCAGCTTTACTTATATATATATATATATATATATAGATGACTTATAAACTTGAATTGCTTTTAGTTCTACCAAAAAAAAAAAAAAAAAAAAAACTCATAAATATAAAATCATTTAAAATTTATGTTTTTTTATGGTTTACTTATATTGGACTTCTCTTTTTTTACACTAAATTAACTCATTTGGAATAAAAATTAAAAAATTTAGATTAGATGGGACACATGTCACAAAATTAAACTCTAATTGAAATCCAAGTTTTACATTAAATTAACTCACTTGGTACAAAAATTTTAAAACTTAGATTAGATAGGACACGTGGTGCAAAATTAGACTCTAAGTGAATTCCAATTTGAAATCTAATTAGATTTTCTCTCAATTTTACATATTATTATATACTAATTTGTAACCTCATGCATATGTATAGACACATTTAAAGATATACAATAAGATGCATAATATAATTCTTATATATATATAATTTAAATATTATTGATAGTCATTTTTTATATTTTATTAACTCTTTAAAAAAATTTGTAAAAATATTGTTAGGTATAAAATGTAAATTGTCCATTTTAAAATATATATATATATTGTGAAGCACTTTTTTTTTTTTTTTTTTTTTTTTTTTTTACGATTTATTTTTTCTAGACTCTTTGGTTTTTGTACTTAATAACTCACTTTAATGAATATTTATGATGTGATCTCACATTTTATTATAAGATTAAGAAATAAACTCTTTAAGAATAAATAATTTATGACACATGGCGCAAAATTTAAACTCTAATTTGAAATTCTAATTTGAGTTTTTCTCAACTTTACCTATTATTATTATTATATATACAAGTACCCTAAGGGCACTTATTAGCATTACCTCTATATATATATATATATATATATATATATCTGTTTTTTTTAAATAAAAAAATGAGAATAGATATTAGTGGTAATTAATAGGCATTTATTATAACTACGTATATTGGCTTTGGAATGGAGAGACACAGATTTTGATGATATTTTTAAAGACTTTATCAAAGATCAAATTTTTTAAAGGGACAGTAACTATTTTTCATAACAAGGGGGCCGGACAAAAAGTGTTACTTTTTTCTCTTCATCTCTATTTATTATATACTTCTCCAAATACAAGAAGAAAAAATGGTGGTAACTTTTTCCTTTTCATATCATTGATCTAGACTTCTCTAAATACAAGAATATCTCTTCAAACATAAATGACAGTAGAAATATGGAGTTTTATAGGAAATTCTTGTAGAATTTAACATATAGTTTTTTACATTTATGATTAATATTTTAATAAGAAAGGTGCATGATTTTTTATTTTTTATTTTTGAGAGAAAGGTATCTCAATATAATAAGAGCAATAAACATAGTAGTATAACATTTTTATTTATTTATTGTGTATCAAGTTTTGGAAGGAACTTCGGTTTTTTATTTTATTTTATTCCTTTTTAAAGCTTGATGAGCCAAGTACATGGTATTATTCAAAAACTCCATACTATGCAAGTGAATTTTTTTAGAGACTTGAACCCTAGCTCTTTCTCCAGACCCTACAAGCACTTATACTTATGAAGTGATAATCGCGCCAAATGTGCGCTATGGTTATGCAAATGAAAATTTAACCTATTGAATTATTGCAAAGTAGTAAGTGCAGTTATATTTGTAATTGATCCTTCATTAATTTTGTTGGTTTCATTAATTTTGAAATCTAATTTGGTATTAATGTGGGGAAACAAATGGTTGAAGTTAGCCACGCTATCTCCATGTAATTTATAAACAGGATTTGATGAATGTATTTACAGTTTGAATGGTAAAATTAGACTGGCGCGGTTGATTTTATAGTTGAAACTAAAATGTCCTTTATATTGCAGGGGCAGACACCGTTGTTTCCTCGTATATTGGGTCATGAAGCTGGAGGGTATGTATAACTCTAAATTTTGACTGGCAGTCTATTTGTTATGAGAGTCTTAAGTAATTAAATATAACGCTTTCTCAGTTAAGTTTATTTCCAACATTCAACTGAATTAGTTTTTAATTCCTCTCTCTGCAGAATACAATTGAAAATCGTAATAATTTTTTAGTGGTATGAACAAGTACTAATTGATTGTATTGTTGTTGCTCAGAGTGGTGGAGAGTGTAGGTGAAGGTGTGACTGAGCTCAAACCAGGAGACCATGTTCTCCCATGCTTCACTGGAGAATGTGGGGATTGTCGCCACTGTCATTCAGAGGAGAGCAACTTGTGTGAAACTCTTCGGTTCAATAATGTCAGGGGTGTTATGCTCAATGATGGCAAGACAAGATTCTCCAAAAATGGACAGCCCATTTACCACTTTCTTGGCACCTCCACATTTAGCGAATACACTGTTGTTCATGTTGGCTGTGCTGCCAAGATCAACCCTGAAGCCCCACTTGACAAAGTTTGTGTACTTAGTTGTGGAGTATCCACAGGTCTGGAGGAGTTCTGTTCAAGAATAATAACAACATCAGTGATAATATTCGTACTAATTTTTAGTTTCCATCGATCTATTTGTTTTTATACCTGTAGGTATGGGTGCCACTTTGAATGTTGCAAAACCCGAAAAGGGTCAATCTGTAGCCGTCTTTGGATTGGGTACTGTTGGCCTTGCAGTGAGTTTTCTTTTTTGCTATGTTCTATAATTTTTGGCAACTGCAAAAGGATTAGAATGGTTTTCTGTATCTCTAATCTTGTGCTGATATTTTAGGCTTGTGAAGGCGCAAGGATGGCTGGGGCTGGAAGAATCATTGGTGTTGATCTGAACCCTGGTCGTTTCAATGAGGGTGAGTCATTAATGGTATACATAAATATATATTCCTATTAACATGTGGGAGATGGTTTTGATTCTTAATCTCTTTGGCAGCCAAAAAGTTTGGTGTTACTGATTTTGTGAATCCAAAAGATCATGACAAGCCAGTTCAAGAGGTTAGTTTGGACGCCATTACTTGCTATTTCGTGATTAATCAGTTGGCATGACTCGCATGTATTTTGTGTTTTTTCTATATGTTCTGTTTAAAATGTTTACACTTCTCACCCTTTTGAAACTAATGAGGGTTATGCCTTCTCAATTATAGGTGATTGCTGAGATGACCGATGGAGGAGTGGATCGGGCTGTTGAATGTACTGGAAGCTTCAAGGCCATGATCCAAGCATTTGAATGCGTTCATGATGTAATTATTTAACGAATTTATATAGCTATGTTCTCTTATTATACAAGTGCTTCCAAGTCTCCCATTACGTTTCCACAGACAATAAAATTTTATTTTTCTCAGGGTTGGGGTGTTGCAGTACTTGTTGGAGTACCAGGTAACGATGACGCATTTACGACTCATCCTATGAATTTTTTGAATGAGAGGACACTTAAGGGTACTGCTTTTGGCAATTACAAGCCCCGCACTGATCTTCCTACTCAGGTGGAAAAGTACATGAAAAAGGTAAGCTTATGTTTCAATTCTTGAACCATTTCGCCGTTCTCGTCAATACACGTATCTTTTATATACAAGCAACTGAAAATGGAATAAGCAAAGTGCAACTTCCTTTGATTATTATGAAATGAGTTTTGCTCTATATCCTAAAAACATATGTTAGTAAATCATTTTAGAAATCTTTTTATGGAAAAATGAAAAAGTAACTAACAAATTTGACTGTTTTTTCAATTTTCTATATAAAATTTCTTAAAATGAATAGTTAATATATGTTCTTAAAGCATACAATAACCGGATTCAAAATGAAATATACATACTTTGAATGAGTGCAATTTTATATTATTATGGGGAGTGGTTACAAGATGTGATGGTTACTTTTACATAAGGACCAGGTAATTCTTTTTTTTTTTTTTTCTTTTTTATATACTTAGTCATTGACTCCATTAATTGACGTTGTAGGAGTTGGAAGTGGAGAAATTTATCACTCACTCAGTCCCTTTCTCGGAGATCAACAAAGCGTTTGATTACTTGCTGAAAGGACAGTCTATCCGATGCATTATCCGCATGGAAGCTTAAAACATTCTCGTTCAAGATGGTGTGCATTATCTATGACTGGAGATCTTGCTCTGAATAAGATTTATAAGCTTATATGTAAAGAGAACAAGCAATTTATGATTTTATGTTACTTTTTTGTGTTATTTTATGAAGTTGGTGTTGTTAATTTTTCTCATGTACGCAGGACTGGCAATAAGCCAGCCCACATTCTAGCAAGACAAGCTCAAAACCTTGTCAATGATTGTAGGGGCCTTTTTTGTATGATATGGTATATTGGGCTGCCTCCTGCGATAATGGGTTGGGCTGCCTCCTGCGGTGATGGGCCCTAGTGTTTCTGAGTAAGGGAGCTGGGGCCGGTCCAATTGTAACTCAACTTGGACCGGTTTGTGCACAAACTTATGCCTTGCCTGCTAGGAGCAAATTTACGGCAAGCAGAACTGTTGCAGACGAGTTACGGTAGGCAGATATAATATATATATATATATATATATAAAACCGAAACTTTTGAAGCCCCCACAATTTTCCACGTCAGCATAATATTTAAATTAAATTAAATTTTCCACCTCATCACTGTTTTCCTTTTCCAATGCAAATTAGATTTCTAGCCAAATAAGGACACTCTCCCATCGCCTCTACTCTCTCCTATTTAAGAATTGCTTGCGTAGAAAACCTAAGCCCCAAAAACTTATTTTTGCCGCAACACAATTTTCTTCTTAAAACTTATTTTTCTTTAAGATTTTTTTTTAGGGTGGCTCATGCTTCACAATTCACATATTCCACTTATGTATTGGACTCCTCTCCTTCTTCGGTCAATGCATCAAGGTTAGGGTTATTTGATTTGTTCAATAAAAATTATAGATTTGTTGCTTTTTCTTATAAGTTTGTCAATTGTTGTTTTGTTTATTTAATTGCTGGGCCTGAATCTTTTAATTAAATCTTCAAATTTTTATTGAACAAATCAAATAACCCTAACCTTGATGCATTGACCGAAGAAGAAGAGGAGTCCAATACATAAGTGGAAAAGCTATAATCATGGATTCCCTTCTTTCTATTGTATTTCTTTATTGCGTAATTATATATATATATATATATATAGTTTTATTTCAATACTTTTGAAGCTTTGAATCTTCTGATTTTTTTAATTTTTTTTTTTGGCCTTTTGGAAGTTTTAACATCATAACTTTTGGGTTTTATTTTTTCTATTATCAGAAATTATCTAGAAGATTTCAATGAATATCCATGGATTATTCTTTTTGAGGGTAACCCATCTTTATCTTATATTTCTATTCCTAACTTTTTTTTCCTATATTTTTTCTTTAATTGTCCGTGTTTACGTCTCTTTTGTTTTTCTTATTTTTTCTTTAATTGTCCGTGTTTATGTCTCTTTTTGTGTGGGTATGTGTCATCGTATTTGGGTACTTAGGCAAAATCTATAAAGACTAAAGATGCTTTTTTTTTTTTTTTTTTTTGGTAATGAATCCTGTGTTTTTCATAACTTTAGTGAGTCATATTCTTAATGATCGAAATGGTTTTGTTTGACGTGGATTTTGTTCATATTGGTTTCAAAGTTTATTTCTTGGCTTATATTATAGATTGTAATATATTTATTCATCAAACTGTTTAGTTGAGTTTGTTTTCGAAATTGTTTTCAGTGTTGGACATTTTCTTGAAGCATGTTGGTATCATATATTAAAATACTGTTAAGTTGATAATAATAATAATAATAATAATAATTGTGGGGACATTAGAAGGCTTTTGTTCGCTTTGGGGAGCCAGTCCCTCACGGTTTTGTCCTCGGCCCCCGAGTGTGTAGTAGTGGTACACTCTTGGTTGCTCCAGAAGCTTATAAGCCTTGAGTGGGAGGGTTCTCCAACCGATGTGGGACTAAGGTGAGCCTAGGTGTCAATCACCTCAAAAGGCAAAAATCCCCAATACCACACTTGGGGGCCTGTAGTAGTAGTACACTCTTGGTTGCTCCAGAAGCTTATAAGCCTTGAGTGGGAGGGTTCTCCAACCGATGTGGGACTAAGGTGAGCCTAGGTGTCAATCACCTCAAAAGGCAAAAATCCCCAATACCACACTCGGGGGCCGAGGACAAAATCGTGAGGGACTGGCTCCCCAAAGCGAACAAAAGCCTTCTAATGTCCCCACAATAATAATAATAATAATAATATAGTTTAATAAATGTTTGAAACGTATAGCTGTTAACAAATGTTTTAGCTATATGATTTTATTTTACAAATTCAATTTTGGTGTTGTAGTAAAATAAACAAAGATTAAATTATATATTGTACTCAATACATTTTCCGTGCATCGCACGGGTTAGCGACTAGTAATAATTAAAACAGAGTACTTTGATTTATTTAAATAAACAGCCATGCATTCCCTGCTAATAAAGCATGATTACAGTCATAATAATATCAATCATAGAGAAAAAATGAAGAAAATAATACTGGCTAATTTAAATGGGCATAAATCAAGTTTTAAGCTTAGTCTACCACAGTAAAGCCAAAGAGGAGAGAACGCCTCCTCTCAATGCAAATAACCCCCCCCAGGAAAAGGATCCTGCCGTGGGGATTAATGGCTTTGAAGGAGTCGGACCTGAATGGTTGTTACCCAAAAAAGAAAAAGAGTCCTTGTTTGCGTTTTGGAAGAAGGTAAGATTTTGAAGGGGGAGAGAGGGAAACCGATCTATGGGTGCATGCCCTATTGAACCAACTCTCATTTTTTCTTAGTTTTTCTTTCTTTTCTTTTCTGTTTTCTTTCTTGCTCTGTTTTTTCTTTTTTACTCCCAAAAATATACTCTGTTTTTCGACCTCCTCTACAGGGCAAAGCAAGAGCCTTTTTATAGCACCTGCCGTGGCTAGTGTTTTACCGTTTTGCCCTTTAACCACCTTTGTCTGGTCTGGATGTACTTGCCGACCACCAGGACTGTGCGACATCCACCCTCGCCAGACAGAAGCGGGTTTGTTTTGTTCCTCTGTATACCATAACATTTTTTCCTACCACGGTATTAATGCTTTCTCTCTCTACTCTTAGAGCATGCACCCAATGGTTCCCCCTCAAACTTGCCTCTTTTGGGTGGTCTATCATCCCAGCAAGACGTACCTCCCAAAAGAGGCTTGGGCAGGAGCCACAAATAGATCTTTTCCCCTCTCTCCATCACTAAACCATACCCCCTTTACTTCTTACCTCTGGCCCATGGCCCCACCATGTCCTATATTGGCTAGGTACAAGCTGGTGGTGCCTGGGCCTTGCGCGTGCTTCCCTTTCAAATTTGTCCAAGAGTATGCCTGCTGCTCATGCGTCTGCCGCGACTAGGAGACTCTCCGTCTGCATTTCCTGGTCTTTCATGTGGGCTTTCCCTTGGTTTTTCGCTCCATTCAGGAGCTGGGCCTCGTATGATAATGGGCTTTACATTTCTTTGGCCCACTTTTGATTTTCTTTACTGCCTGCCACGTTGAATTGTTATTCCTGTCGTAATAACTTAATCCTGCTGGACCTCCTTTTGGGCCAACCGTTTATCCCATTTCTCAGTGGCTTGTTATGGGCACTGTTTTGCTTTTACTCATGGGCTCCTATGTCCCTTTGGGCTTTTCCTTTGGATATCCATGACCCGATTGCTTTCTTTGGGCTTCCTCGGCCCGTTTGCTAATTTCACACTCCCATGGGCTTTTTACTAACTTCATTGGACTTTCCCGGCCCAATAACCTTATCCTTATCTTTGGAGTTCATGAGCCTGCCATAAACCCCTTACTCTCTTAGTTTACAATTGCCTTGGGCCTGCGGCGGCCCTTTCTCACTTTTCTACCTCATACTCTGCCCATGGGATGCTATTTCTTTCTTTCCTGGCTTCCTTGAACCCGCTTGCCTCTTTAAGACCCATTTATTTATTTGTTGGACCTGTGATCCATTATTCCTGCCGCTTGGGTCTAATGGGTTTTTTGCTATTTATCTTGTCAATTCTTTGTGGCCCTCATTATTGGGCTTTTCTGTCTGCCTGGGATTCCACAAATGGCCCTTAACATTTAGCCCCCTGAACATATGAAACGTTCCTGCGATTCATATGTGAATGAAAAGGCGTTTCTGCCCTTCTCTCATCTTTTTTCTTCTTCTCTTTTTTTGCGGGTCTTTTTTAAGCTGTGGACCCCTTCTTATTCATACATATATTCTCCTTCCTGCCGCGAACAGGGTTGTCTCTTCGAATTTCCCAGTTTGGCAGTTATTTTCAAAACAGAGCTGCTGTTTCATTAATTCCATTCCCTTCTGATGGCTGACCCGTCACCTCCTTTTGTGCTGATATTAATGACCTAGGTATTTAAGGAGGAATCCTTCTGCACTTTAATCACAAACTCTTTCTTTCCCAAAACATTCACTCTCCGTCTCTTACTCTCCTTCTTCCTTTCAAACACCCATACCCACCTTCTCCGACTAAGCCTCCTCACCATGTCACCGGTGAAAAGTCAAGGCTCTTCCCGCCGCAAAGGGAAGGCGGTTGCTTCCGATTCTCCTGTCGTTCCAGAGGAGATGGAATGCTCTGATTCGGAGCGGTCCGCTGAGGAGGAGACGGAGCGCGACCCCGACAGTGAATGCGCTCCTTTAATCGACCCTTGGTATGAAATCAATCCTCACTTCCCAAAAATCCCCGGTGACTATGTACCGTTGCCGCCAGGTCGTGTATTGATTACCCTTGTCCAGCGAGACCCCGACGTTTCTTGGGCTCTTTTGGCATCTTCAATCCTTGATCTGTCCATTTGCCAAGGTGTTTTGCTTCCGGTACCCTTCCATTTTGAATTTGGGTTCGACACATCCTCGGGTTGGAAGGAATGGGTTGCTAGCGAGCTTTTCGACACGAGTTTTATGGGTTTGTTGTAGCGAGCCGACATTTTGAAGGCTATAGTCTCATCTCGCTGCTTGTCGAATTTCCGGGACCTCTATAACCTCCGCCACTTGGTCCGGAGATGGTGCACCACCACCTACACCTTCTTTTTCTCGTGCGGCGAACTCACCATGACTCTCGAAGATGTGGCTAACCAGTTGCTTTTGCCCATTCTCGGCGATACCGATCCTGCCGCCTTAGAGCTTTCTCCTGAGGAAAAGGCCATTGAGGTTGAATTGAGGAAAAGGATGACCAAAAACGTCAAGTTGTCCTACTGGGTGAGTTCTTCCTCCAAGTTTTCTGCTACCGCCCGTCGTGCGGCTTTTATTGCATTTTGGTTTTGCAAGTTTGTTTTTGGGTCCCACCCCCACTATGCCATAAAACTTTTGTACTTTCGCTTGGCTATCAAAATATCTGCGGGGGTGAGCCTGCCACTAGCTCCTATGTTCCTGGGGCACTTGTATGTTCAGTTAGATATCCTCCGTAATGGTGAGAATCAAGCTGGGTCCTGCCACATTGTCACTTCTTCCGTTCATTGCACTATACTCCAGCAGTGGTTGTTTGAGCGTTGTGCTCAATACTTGACAAAATGTAGACCTGCTCGGTTTGCCAGAGAGAAGTACCAGGGTTGTCCGAGAGTGATCACCGATTTTTGTGGCAGGTTTGAATCCGATTTCCCGCTTGTTTTTCATTGGTCTGGTTTAAAGCCGATTGGTTATTCTGTGGTTGAATCTTTTGATGAGGGTGTGGGTTTCTCTTGGAGAGCCTATAGAAATTTGGGTGCTGATTATACTTGTGCGGACTCTGTCATGGGTTCGTTTGTTCATACCGTTGGGACTACTACCCTATTGGTCAGCTTTGATGAAACTAGGATTACCTATCTTGCCGCTACCAATGCTGGATGGCTGCCTTACCTAGCCGATGAAGGCATTAGATTTGTTCACTACTCTGCCAACCGGGTGAGAAGGCAGTTTAGACTGGATCAAGACATCCCCGATGACATTTCTTCCCTCATAGGAACTCCTACTTCAGTCCGTCCTTTCCTGCGGCACACTGCCTTTGACTTTTGGAAGAAGTGTTTCAACGCCGTTACAATCCCTGGTTCGCTAAGGGAGGGTGTCTGCACTTTTCCCATGCACAGTTACTGACATGCGGTGATGGATTCATTTGTGGCTGAGTTAGCGGGGAGTCGTGGCTTCTCCCTTATTCCTCCTGAAGGGCTAAGCATGGTTGTCTCGGTTAACCCTCGCCTACTGCTTCCCTCTAAATCCGTTTTGGCGTATGCTAGAAAACAGAGTCGGTCAGCCATTTTTGAATGGGACGCAGAGAAGAAATGATGGTTTTGGCACACTGGCGACTATCCCCCTGGTTGGGAGAAAAAAGTTAAGGTAATCAATCTCTCTGTACAAAGCAAGAAAGCGCCTGCCAAACCCAAGTCTGCCAGCAAAACCAAGCCTGCCACACCACTGCCTCCTGCAGGTGCTCCGCTGGCTAGCAGGACTCGTGGTAGCAAAAGGAAAACTACTCCTCATCCCGTATCTGCCACTGAATGGAGGGTAAGTTATTTCTCCTTTTTTTTCCTTTTTCAATAAAATTTCTTAATTTTCTCGCGGCTAACTCGCCAATTTCTTCTGCCTTTTTCCTTTTAGTCCAAGCATAAAGAAGACTCATTAGCTACCCGCCCCATTTTGTTCGATGAACCTGAATTTGAGGTGAGTCCTTTTTCTCCACTTCTTTCTTCTTTCTTTTTCACACGCATCCACCACGGGTCTTTTGCCCCTTTTTTTGTTTTTACTGAACAAAAATTTTCTTTTTAGGAGGAGCCTGAGCCTCTGTCCATATATCGCCCCACCGCCGAGGATATTTCTGCCTTCATGGGTGTGCCTATAGAAGGCTTTTTTGATGGGGCCGAGGTGGTATTAGCGACACCTGTTCCTCCTGCTGCACACAAGACTCTTGCCAAAACTCCCACCCTTTCTACCGAGACGGTACCTAGAGAGGGTACTCATGTCGAAGGGGTTGGTGAGACTACACCCTTGCCTGCTGAGAGACCCACTCCTTCAGAGAGAGCCATTCCTTCTGCTGCTGTTCAAACCAAAACTACTTCTCCCGTTCTGCCGCTAGTGATTTCGACTAGTGACCCTTTTGCAACTATTTCCTAGGCTGCAAAGGGTAGTGCTTCACTTGTTGTCACTCCTTCCTCCATTCCCGGCTCCGCTACCCATGGTCCTGATCTGGACTTATCTTCAGAGGGATCTTATGACATTTTTGAGGATCCTGATGATGCACCCGTACTGAAAAAGAGAATTTCCGACTCTAATGAAGAGGGGAGTACTTCATGGGTATGTATCTTCCTTTTCCCTTATCTCCTTTCTGTATTTGCGTTTCATTTGCATACTTATCTCCCTACTTGCAGAAACTTCTGAGGGACCAGAAATTGCAGCAGGCATGGGAATGACTGCTCCTGCCGCACCCGTAGCACCTATTCCTGCCGCACCTTCAGTACCTGTTTTAGCCATACCTACTACCCCTGTTTCTTCTGTGCCTGCAGTACTTGTTTCTACTACACCCGTAGCCCCCATTCTGGTAATTTTGGCACTCTTTCTTTCTCTTCCTATTTCATCCTTTTTTTTTTTTTTTGCAACTCTTTTCTTCCTATGCCATTTTTTTTTCATTTTGCCTTGCGTCCCCGTCCCCTTTTTTTTGTAGGCCCACTCCCTACTATCCCTTCTCAGTTTGAGGCGGGTAGTAGTTCTGCCACCGTCCTGGATGATGCTGCATCTTTCTTTGTCTATTTTGACCAGTCGGAGGTTAACGACCTTGGTCCGGCAGACTTTTGGGCTTCCGGTCCTCCCTACGTAGACTTTTACGGCTTCCGAGTCCCTGAGGACTACGTCTCGCACTTGGTGATGCTCTATAGTCGTCACGGCAATTTTATGCGGGAGTTTCGCCTTGGTCGCTCTTCTAGGGAGCATTTCTTGCAGATGTTGGGATGTGTGCTGAATGACATCGAACATAACTTCATCGACTCTGTTTCTGCCGGGAAGATCCTGCAGTGGAGGGCCGTGATACAGGAGCTTATCAGTGTGGGTTTCGCTGTGGAGTTTATTCTTGAGCATCTACGTGAGATTGCCCGGGCCTTTTTTATGAGGAGAGTCCAGCTAGCCGTTGAGGTCATAGACGCCCGTATTGAGCTTTTGAAGAAAGAGGTGGCTGATTTGGAGGGTCGCCGTAAGCGTCTTCTTTCCAACGTTGGTAGACCCAGTCGCTTTGGGGATCAGAGTCTCATTTCTAGACTTCACTGATGATAGCACCGTTTCCTTTCCTTTTCTTTGTTTCTTTGTTTTTGTTATGTCATACAGAACACTTTTATGTTTCCTGCCGTAGTTACTTGGCTTGTGTTTGCCACAGTTTGGGTTTGTAATAATGCTACATTTTGCTACTTTTTCTTTATTACTGCTATGATATGATGCTAATACTTCGTACTTTTTCATTGCATACTCATGAAAGCACGTTACAATTTTTCTTGTGACATAATCACTTGGAGGAATAAAAGAAAAGGTTCAGTAAAGGAAACATAAACAAACAACTAAGGAAAGGGGGTCAACCACATAACTTTCTTCTTTAAGCAAAATAACGCTTCAGCCATTTTCCATTGATGGGGTCCATCAAGTCCTTGCCATCCATTTGAGTTAGGTGATAGTACCCACTTTGATGCGCTTCTCTTATCACAAGGGTCCCTCCCATTTTGGTGCTAACTTGGATGGTCTTGCCAGACCTCGCCTGACGTAGTCTGCCACTTTTAACACTAGTTGTCCTTCCGCAAACACTCTTTCCTTGGTCATCTTGCCGTAGGCTTCAGTCATCTTCTGCCTGTATCTCCGGCTGCGTTCCTGGGCTTCTTCCCTCTTTTCATCAAGTTCTTCTAGGTCCTCAAACCTTTCTACCGCGAAGACTTCTCCCTCTTTTTCTTTTTCTTGCATCTGCATAACCCTTAGGGATGGTGTCATTATTTCTGCCGGACTCACTACTTCAGTTCCGTAGACTAAGGAAAAGGGTGAAAAGCCTGTGGCTGACTTTGGTGATTTTCTATATGCCCAAAGAGCATCTGGCAGGTGCATTGCCTATCCTCCCGCATACTCTTGGCTCATCTTGCTGATGATCTTTATGAGAACTTTGGTAGAATTCTAGCATTCTCTTTACATCACTGTTGACAAACGGTGTGCCATTGTCACTGATGATCTTGTGGGGCACCCCAAACCTCACAATTATATTTTCTTTGATGAAGTTTGCCACTACTCCCCCTGTGGCCTTGTAAAGTGGTACTGCTTCCGCCCACTTAATAAAATATTCTGTAACTACCAATATCCATATGTACCCACGTGATGGCGGGTTGACTGGCCCTACCAAATCTAGCCCCCAAGTGTGGAAGGGCCATGGGGTGACCATGCTGTGCAAGCCTTGTGGATGGGTATGAATTAAGTTGGCTTGTACCTGACAACTGTGACACTTCTTTACAAATTCTGCCGCATCTTTCTTCATGGTTGGCCAGTAGTAGCCCATCTGCAGCAGGCACCTGTAAAGCTTTTTCTTCTCCTGATGTTCACCACATTCCCCGGAATGTACTTATTTTATCATTTCTTTAGCCTCTTCAGGACCCAAACACCTCAAAGGGTCTCCATCATATCCTTTTTTGAAAAGGACCATGTTATGCAAGAAGTAACGTGTTGCCAACCTCTTAAGCTTGTACCTTTCACTGTGCCTTTGTGGCAGGACGTCTTCTGCTAGGTACTGCATGAAAGGGCTTCTCCGATCCTTGCTGACGAACACAGCATAACTCTCCTCCTTGTCTGCCGCAAGCTGGCAGGTCCCACACTGGGTTTGGACTTGATCTGCGTCTTTATCCATGCTTGGCCAATAAAAGCCTGCTCTCTGGAGTCTGCGGTAAAGACTGACTTCCCCGCAGGACTCGCAAGTCTTGTCATGTATTTCCTTCAATTTTCTCTGGGCTTTCTCTTAGCCCACGCATCTGGATAAAATCCCACCTGGCATCCTGCGGTACAACTCTTCTTTTACCAAGGCATAGTCTTTTAATATCTTCAATTCTGCTGCGTCGTCTCCCTTCACCAAGGTTTCCTTTATGGGGATTCGTCAATCCCCTTCGCCCTGTTCCTCTCGGAACTTTTCCTTCAATACCTTAATGATGGATTCTTCCCTCTTGCTGACTTCTATGTTAGTGCTACTCCCTTTAAAGATTATTTGCGAACCAAATGCGGCTAACGCGTCCGCAAACTGATTTTCGTTTCTCGGAGCATGTTCTATCTCAAAGGTTGAGAATTTCTCTTCCATTCTCTGGGCCATTGCTCTGTATGGAGCTAGGCTGGGCTCTTTTAAGGAAAAACTTCCTTTGGCCTGGTAGACGACCAAGTTCGAATCTCTCAGTACTTTCAAATGTCTGACTCCCATTTCAAGCGCTGTGGCAAGCCTAGTTAGATAGGCCTCATACTCCGCCGTGTTGTTTGAACAGGGGAATTCCAACTTAAATGACAGTGCCACTGCCTTGTCTTCTTCATGATACAGAACTACTCCCACCCCTCCGAAATGGGTAGTAGAAGACCCATCAAATTTCATTACCCACTGTTCCCTGACTTCCTCTACCATAGCTACTTCCCCTGGAACTTTATCATCCAGCGGGAATTCTTCCTCTCCTGGAAACTGCGCCAATAAATCCGCTATAACCTGACTTTTCACAGCCCTAGGTGTCTCCATTCTCAAGTCGTATTGTGATAATTGTAGCAACCACTGGGATATCCTGCCGGAAAGAATCGGCTGTTGTAAAAGAGCTTTAATGGCATGTGACTTAGTCATCAGCCACACTTCGTATGCCAAGAAATAGTGACACAACCTCTGCGAAGCGTATACAATGGCTAGGCACGCTCTTTCTGCCATTGGGTAACGAGTTTCTACATCTTTTAAGGCGCGGCTAATATAGTATATTGGCTGCTCGGTACCACCTCCGTCTTCCTGAGCGATTAGTGCGCCAATGGCGTACGAGTTGGTGGCCAGATAGAGTAGCAGTGATTTTTTATGAATAGGGGCCTGCACTGTGGGGAAGTTCATCATTATCTGCTGCAGCCTCTTGAAGGCCGTCTGCTACATTTCCCCCCATTCAAAACTTTGCCCCTTCTTAAGCAACTTGGTGAAAGCAGAGGTAATTGATGATAACCCAGGGATGAATCTCCGGATATATGAGTCTTTTCCTAAGAAACTTTTCAGTTCTTTTACTGTGGCAGGAGGTCTCATAGTTGCTATGGCCGGATCCACGTCTATGCCTCTGCTATGAACCAGGAAACCCAAAAATTTCCCAAAGGATACTCCGAATGCGCACTTGAGGGGATTCATTCTTAACTTAAAAGCTCTACATCTTTCAAATACTCTTTTTAACACCCGAAAATGTTCTTCCCTTCTCCTTGACTTAACCACTATGTTATCCACATAGTCTTCTAGCTCCTGGTGCATCATGTCGTGAAATATGGCCGTCATTGCTCGTTGATAAGTTGCACCCGCATTTTTTAACCCGAAGGGCATTACAATATAGTAGAAATTGCCCATGGGTGTTTTGAAGGCAGTTTTCTCTACATCCTTTGGCGCCATCTTGATTTGATTGTACCCACTGAAACCGTCCATGAATGAGAACATGGCATTTCCCACCGCAGAATCTATCAGTAAATCCATGTTTGGCAGTGGGAATTCGTCTTTTGGACAAGCTTTGTTAAGATTCCTAAAATCTACACAGCATCTTATCTGCCCGTTCTTCTTCTTTACTAGTACTATGTTGGATAGCCAGCGGGGATGCTGGATAGGATTGATTAATCCTGCGGCCAGCAGCTTCTGTACTTCTTTGACTATTTGCCCTTCTATTTCTGTATGAAATATCCTGGCAGGCTGGGCCACCAGCTTGGCCTCTGGGTCCACATTCAACGCATGCGCGACAAACCCGGGATCGAGCCCTGGCATTTCATTGTAATCCCAAGCAAAAACGTCTTTGAATTCTTTTAGCAACAGTATGACCTCTGACTTCTCCTTTTCTATCAGGCTTGCACTAATTGAGATGGGCCTTGGTTCTTGCGAGTCAGACCCTAAGTCAACCTCTTCCAATTCTTCTTCTGCCATAACCTGGATGTCCTTTTCTGCCGCAATTGCCTCATCCTTCTCTCCTTCTTTTCCCAAACTTCCTTCAGCAACGCAACACGCCCGACTCTCATGTTGCCCTTTTTGGGTGGGACCCACTTGCATCTCACCCGTGGGCCTCACACACTTTCATAATTTATAAACAATCCTGCCATTAAGGCCTCGGACCCTGATGCACTGAGTTATTTCGTCTAGCTCTACGACAGGCACTTCTTTCCGTTTCTTCTTTCACGCTAGTAGCTCTCTTAAATCAGGTTCTAGGTCATCTTGAACATCCTCCCATCTGGGCACAAAGGTGCCCCGTGGCTTTGCAACCGAATTTTCTCCAGATGGAGTCCATTGGTCATAAAACATGGTTTCCACCAAGTGAGCTTCTGCCTGCTTGAACGACGAGGGGTTCACTGCTATGCATATCATCCTGCCATTCAATCTTCCCTTCACACATTGGTGGTAGGTGGACAAGACTAGTCGGTGTTTGTGTAACCAAGATCTTCCCAAAAGCACATGGTAAGATACTTCCGTTCTGACCACGTGGAAGTGAGCTAGAGAGGCTATAGGGCCTACTTTCAACCATAACTGAATGTGGCCCGCGGTGTACTGTCATCTTCCACCGAATCCTGTTACTTCCATCGGGCACCCTTAGATCTTTTTCTCTGAAATTCCTGCGGCTTGCAGGGTGCTTAATGGAATGAGGTTTACGGAAGCACCTGTATCCACCAAGGCCCTCTTGATGGGGATTTGATTTATAGATGCTGCTAAATAAAGGGGCCTCCTATGATTTGGGTGCCCCACTTCCATATCTTCACTGCTAAATGTGATTTCTGTTGATTCTTGCAGGAGGGCCCTGTCTTCTGACATCCCTGCTGACAGGCATTCCACCCCTGCTCCGGAGGCGATGCTTACCAAAGCTTTCGTGGCTATTTTTCTTTCTTTTGCTGTAAGTCCCAATTGGTCGAATAGATTTTTGAACTTAGCACTCTGCTGAAGAGTGGTAATCGCCGCGGCAGGCAGGGCCAAGTTTTCTTCCTCGTCTTTTCCCGGGTCTGCACGTATCACTACTGCTGCTACACCCTTTCCCTTGTGGTTTGGGAGTGGGTTTCTTTGGACTTCCTGCTGGGTCAGCTCTAATGTGCCTTCTTTGATCCTGTGGTACACCAGCCTGCAGAGCGCCCAGCATTCTGCGGTGGGATATTGTACATAGTTGTGCAAGCGACAGAAGCGAGGATCCCTCCTTTCTTCCTCCGTAGGCTCTCTAGAAACCTGGTTGGGTTTAAAGATCCCATCCGCTATCCATTTGTCAAGTAGCACATCCAGCTCCTTAGGAGTGCATGGTAGGGGTGGGGGTGTATCATACTCCCTCCCCTCTGTTTTCCTTCTCTGGTTTCCAGTGGACACCGCAATAGCCTGCGGCACGTTCCTCTTGTCTGAACTGGGTTTCACGGACTGAGCTGTCTTTCTAGCTTTCTGCAATAGCTGTGCAAACTGGGAAATCTCCAAATTCTCCAGGACAGCTCTGAACTCCCGAATCATATTGGTCATGCATATTTCTACCAACGTCCTCTCCTCACAGTGATCATAGCAATCAAGTGCTATGTCCCTGAACCATTTGATGTACTCCATCAGATCCTCTCCATTCCTCTGCTTTGTCGCCTGCAGAGTTGCAAGCGTCACCATTTCTTCCCCGTGAAAGTATTTAGTGCAAAATACGTCCACCATGTCATCCCAGGTTAGGATTGATCCTGGTTTTAAACCGATGTACCAGGTGTATGCCCAGTCGCATAGTGACTTTGAAAACTCCCGCAGACATAAGTTTTCGTCTGCTGCGTAAAGGCCAAGGGTGTCAATAAATTTGCTCACGTGCTCTACCGCACTTCCCTTCTTGCCATCGTACTGGGCAAAGGCCCTTGATTCATATCTCTCGGGGTACGACTTGCTGAGTACTTTTAGAGGATAGGGAGGTCTCCTTGCGTAAAACCTCTCCTTTGGTGTTCGGGCTCTCTCTTGCTCCAAGAAAGCCGCTACCTCAGCCATGGTGATGAAACGCTGTTCTACATTCCGAGGGACACCTCCTGCCAGTGTCTCTTCTTTGTCTGCTACATGATTCGGGTCATGCTGACTGTCTTTCTCTTTTGTTTTGTCTGCCTTCAGTTGACGAATCTCTTCCATCATTTGTTGTTGCGAGTGCTGCAATGATTGTAATACTTCGACAAAGGTGTTGACATTGTCCACGGAGACTCTTGTTTGAGGCTGAGGATCAGCCCCCGTTCTATTGGCACCTTCCGTTTGGTTAAGTTGCTCTTGGTGAGGCGTCGTTGGCCTGGATTCTGCCTGTGAGGGTACGACACTCATATTCCGTGTCGTCCTGGACTTGGGTGGCATTGTTTACGAGGGGCTCTGTTTTCTTTTCCTTTGCCCCTGTCTGCTTCCTAACTCCCAAGTGGAGTCGCCAATTTAATGTAGGGGCCTTTTTTGTATGATATGGTATATTGGGCTGCCTCCTGCAGTAATAGGTTGGGCTGCCTCCTGCAGTGATGGGCCCTAGTGTTTCTGAGTAAGGGAGCTGGGGCCGGTCCAATTGTAACTCAACTTGGGCCGGTTTGTGCACAAACTTATGCCTTGCCTACCAGGAGCAAATTTACGGCAAGTAGAATTGTTGCAGACGAGTTACGGCCGACAGATATAATAATAATTAAAACAGAGTACTTTGACTTATTTAAATAAACAGTTATGCATTCCCTGCTAATAAAGCATGATTACAATCATAATGATATCAATCACAGAGAAAAAAATGAAGAAAATAACACTGGCTAATTTAAATGGGCATAAATCAAGTTTTAAGCTTAGTCTGCCGCAGCAAAGCCAAAGAAGGGAGAACGCCTCTTCTCAATGCAAATAACCCCCCCAGGAAAAGGATCCTGCCATGGGGATTAATGGCTTTAAGGGAGTCGGACCTGAATGGTTGTTACCCAAAAAAGAAAAAGAGTCCTTGTTTGCGTTTCGGAAGAAGGTAAGATTTTGAAGGGGGAGAGAGGGAAACCGATCTATGGGTGCATGCCTTATTGAACCAACTCTCCTTTTTTCTTAGTTTTTCTTTTCTGTTTTCTTTCTTGCTGTGTTTTTTCTTTTTTACTCCCGAAAATATACTCTGTTTTTCGACCTCCTCTATAGGGCAAAGCAAGAGCCTTTTTATAGCGCCTGCCGTGGCTAGTGTTTTACCGTTTTGCCCTTTAACCACTTTTGTCTGGTCTGGATGTACTTGCCGACCACCAGGACTGTGCGACATCCACCCTCGCTAGACAGAGGCGGGTTTGTTTTGTTCCTCTGTATACCGTAACATTTCTTCCTGCCACAGTGTTAATGCTTTCTCTCTCTACTCTCAGAGCATGCACCCAACGGTTCCCCTTCAAACTTGCCTCTTTTGGGTGATCTATCATCCCAACAAGACGTACCTCCCAAAAGAGGCTTGGGCAGGGGCCACAAATAGATCTTTTCCCCTCTCCCCATCACCAAGCCATACCCCATTTACCTCTTACCTCTGGCCCATGGCCCTACCATGTCCTATATTGGCTGGGTACAGGCTGGTGGTGCCTAGGCCTTGCGCGTGCTTCCCTTTCAAATTTGTCCAAGAGTCTGCCTGTTGCTCATGCGTCTGCTGCGACTAGGAGACTCTCTGTTTGCATTTCCTGGTCTTTCATGTGGGATTTCCCTTGGTTTTTCACTCCATTCAGAAGCTGGGCCTCGTATGATAATGAGCTTTACATTTCTTTGGCCCACTTTTGATTTTCTTTACTACTAGCCACGTTGAATTGTTATTCCTGCCATAATAACTTAATCCTGCTGGACCTCCTTTTGGGCCAACCGTTTATCCCTTTTCTCAGTGGCCTGTTATGTGCACTGTTTTGCTTTTACTCATGGGCTCCTATGTCCCTTTGAGCTTTTCCTTTGGACATCCATGACCTGATTACTTTCTTTGGGCTTCCTCGGCCTGTTTGCTAATTCCACACTCCCATGGGCTTTTTACTAACTTCATTGGGCTTCCCCGGCCCAATAACCTTATCCTTATCTTTGGAGTTCATGAGCCTGCCATAAACCCCTTACTCTCTTAGTTTACAATTGCCTTGGGCATGCGGCGGCCCTTTCTCACTTTTCTACCTCATACTCTGCCCATGGGATGCTATTTCTTTCTTTCCCAGCTTCCTTGAGCCCGCTTGCCTCTTCAAGACCCATTTATTTATTTGTTGGGCTTGTAATCCATTATTCCTGCCGCTTGGGCCTAATGGGTTTTTTGCTATTTATCTTGTCAATTCTTTGCGGCCCTCATTATTGGGCTTTTCTGTCTGCCTGGGCTTCCACAAATGGCCCTCAACAATGATGTAATTTGGATTGAAGAGATTCCTTGTTGCATATATTCAACAAGCTCTTATCCAGGATGTATTTGTATTGTGATGTTGTTATAATAATAGTTTCAGTGTGTTTTTATCAAAAAAAAAAAAAAATTAAATACCCCATTTTGCAACTCACATTTAACTTCATTCAAGGGCAAAATGGTCATTTCACATCCTAGGAGTAAAAATGTAATTTTGACCATTTGATCTCCAATTGCATATGTAAGATAAATTTTGAAAGCATAACAATCAAAACGACAGGTCATAGCTTCAATCGGACATTCATATTAAAAAATTATCACGAAATTAAATTTTAACAATTAATATGCAAATATAGGAATTAAGTCCATCCATTTGTGATTAAGAATAATTAGTTTTGATTGGTCCAATTTAAATTTACGGATGTGTCATAACGCTATTAGTTGAGACAATGATTTATTGTAGGCTTGCATGCATTGAATTTAATTTGGTGAAATGTTATTTTGAAATTCCTACATTAACCTTTTTCCACGTTGTAACATAGCCACTGACAAGTTCATTCGTCTCTATCATTTTGTTGAGAGGTACCCAGACAAGTTAGTTGATGAATAGTGCCATAGGAATGCAAAATAGCTTGGAAAGCATATTAAGTGTATTCAAGAGCATTATCAGATCGAAAAATTTTGATGCGTTTGGAAAATTGAGTTTCAACCATTTTTACAAAATTACAATATACCTGCAATAATTCAAAACGATGTTTTATATGAAAAATCCAACTATAGCGAGAATAATCATCAGCAAAGACAACAAAATATTAAGATCCACCAATACTAGAGATAGAAGAAGGCCCCTAGACATCATAATGAATTAGGTCCAAAATATCAGTTGACATTGATTCACTAGTATTGAAAGGCAAAACTGGTTGTTTTCCTAACTAACATGAACCTAACAAAACTCTAAAAGCCAATTATTATACCCGAGAGGAAGATGTGTGACTAAGTCGGGTATGCCAAAGTGCAAGGGAAGGAATAGAAGAAACTGTAGCAGTTGCAACAGCAACAGAAACAAGAGCAGCAGGTGGAAGACAAAGGTTGTCCACGGGAAACATACACCTAACTATGGGACCGTTCCCAAGCTCCTATCCTGTCCTCGAATCCTGCATAGTATACCCAGAATAATCAAAGGTAATGCGATAACTCAACTCAACTAATTGTCCCACTGAAAATAAATTGTAAGAAAAGTTCGGAACATTAAAGACCCTAGAAATCGAGAGATTAGAGGTTGAGATAAAACTTATATTATGACCAAACATTGTGGAACCATTTGCTGTGCAAATATTAAAAGGGTGTGGTATAGGTTCAAGTTGAGAAAATAAGAACGAGTGAGGTGTCATGTGATTGCAGAAAGCATAATCCATAACCGAAGAAGAATGAGACATACTAGATAAAACTGAGAGAGAAGAGGAATAAGATGCATTACCAACCATACGAATGGTGTTAGCGATGATGTTTTGAAGGTCAACTGTGGAAATGGTGATAGTGGATCCAAAAGACTTGGACTTTGCAGAGATGGGAGCCATTGGTTGGATACTCTCAAAGTTAGCAACAGTAGCAGCAGAAATGGAAATAGCTGATTTGTTGTGATAATAGCAAGTCTCAATCTAATGGCCAAGACATTTGCAAAAATTATAAAAACGTTTACTATATTGTTGGTGACGATTGTTGCAATAATAAGAATACTTCTCTTTACTTTTCATTTAGAAGCAAAATATGCAAAAATGGAATCTACTCAAAAAACTGAATTAGGAGCACCTGGACTGCAAAAAGTCAACGAGCAAGTCAACGGTCAACAGTGCGGTTAACGGTGATGATGTTAGCAAGATGACATAAGCAGTTGACTAATGCTGATGTAAGTAGCTGACCAGGTGCTGAGTGGCGATGATGCGGCGTAATGACGTAAGCAATAATGTGGAGGATGACGTTAGCTAGGGCTTACATTGAGGCTGACGTGGCAATGATAACGTTAGAGATGATGTCAGCAGGAAACCCAGTGGCGGATGGAGTGAACTCGCCGAAACTTTGAGCGGCACGTGACAGCATGTGGATGCTTTGATGGGGATGTTTCTGGCAGCGTTGAGTAGATTGGTTGACGGTCTACATGATGATTTGGCACGTGTCTTAATCGAAGGTCAGAAGTGACAAATCCGACGAAGGCAATGGTTTTGGCGGCGAAGAGTGGGCTTTTAGCAGCGGAGATTCAGCCCTGAGAACCTTTGACAACGACAATGCAGTCGAGAGAGAGCACTAAAAAGGATTATTGACCGGAAAAGTTGAGGCAGCAAAAAATACTGACAAACACAAGACTACAAGACACAAGAAAGTTAGAGCAGCGACTCTGATACTATGTTAGAAATATTGAATAAGTGCATTGTATTTCTCAAATAATAAAATATACATGAGTACCTTTATATAGGAGGTAGAGTGTGTGGTATAAGTAAACAAGGTGAGCCACGCTTAGGAATTATAGCTGTATCCCAAACCAACTTATTCCAGTTTACTTCAGCACTCCTATATCTCATAGCTGATTTGCAAGAAAAGCAACCATTGGTAGTAGGATTCCAAACCAATTTATCTTCAACACAAATCTAAATAGGCTGACAGTCCTGATGCATAAGCCTTTGATCAAGAGTTCTATACCAAAAGGATAACCGCATCTTGCAAATATAGCCTAAGCATCAAATATATAGCTAATTAACTAAGCATCCCATGGGATGCCAATTCTTACCAAAGATGAATATTGCTACCATCACCAACTTTGCATTTAAAAAACCTCTAACAACCCCTTGAGTTTCAAAATTTGCCTCCAACAGCAAGAACAATTTTAACCTCCCAAAATTTTCCCTTTTAGGAGGTTGAAATTCCGTAATACTTGATTTTATTGAACCAACTAGCATATGTGACCAATTTTGGTAGCATTTGATGCTGACCTCATTAATTGGTATGCTATAATCGTTCAAAGTAAAATGTTATCTATATATTAGCCTCATCACACGCGATTTAAGCGTGCGATTAGAATCTTTTTTTTTTTTTTTTTTTTTTTTAGAGTTTAGTGAAATAATGTTTAAAAATGAGATAGAGATAGTGTCATAATTTTTAGGATCTTTCTCTATGTGAGAATTGATAAAAGTTTGAAAGCCTAAAAACTTAGGAACTTTTAAAAAAATTAGTAAATTACACTTTTAACCAATTTGATTTTAAATTTAAAATTATTTAACTAAAAGATAGGGATATTTTAGAGAATTTAAAATTTTGTGTAATGATATTTTAGTACGTAAAATAATGAAACCCAAATAAGGAATCCTGTTATGAGTAATATAGATATAGTTAAATCCATAACTTAGAGAAAGTTTAATTAGATTCTAAATTGGAGTCCTATTTTGCACCACGTGTCCCATTTAATTTTAAAGTTTTTGTGTCAAGTGAATTATTAAGTGCAAAAATGGAAAGAGTCTAAATCCAATTAAATTCTAATTTGGATTTCAATTGGAGTTCAATTTGGAGTTCAATTTTGCGCCACCTATCCTATCTAATTTTTAAAAAAAATTTGTGGCAAGTAAATTATTGAGTATAAAACCAAAGAGTTTAAATCCAATTAGATTCTAAATTATATATGTGTGTGTGTGTATATATATATATATAGGGATGGGTTCAAGTTACATCTGGTGTAACTTTAAGTAGTGTTACACTACTCAATATTTTTTAATTGGATGTGAATTTTGACAAATCCACCGTTAGATTACATTATCTTCGTATATTCTCTATACTTGCAAAATTTCAAAGTGTTAAAAAATTAATAGTTATGTCATCAATCAATTATTTAAATTCAAATTTTTGTAGTTTAAAATAATACATAAAAGATGAGTTTGAACTGTAAATAACATCCAATTGACATGAAAATTGGCATTAATGTTAAATACATATAATTCAACGGTGAAATTTTCAAAATATGAATTATATAACAAGTTATTGGGTGGTGTAACATTACTTAGAGTTATACTAGGTTTAAGTTGAACCCAATCCATATATATATATATATATATATATAAAAATAAGAAATCATTACATATATTAGAAATTCATGACTTAAAAAATGTGGAAGTTGTAACTCTAACACTATGTATAATTTGAACTCATATATGTGTGTATTCGTAATTGTTTTTAAATGTACCCGTGCATATGCATAAGGTTATACACTAATATATATAATGTCAATAACTAAAATAAAAATTTTTAAAAATAAAGAGGCACAATTAAAATTCCTTATTACTTTGAGGGCATAGTTGTAATTTAATTTGTATGCATTCCCAAATTTATTGAGTTTTATTTTTTTTTGGGGGGGGGGGGGGGGGGTGTGGTGGGGGGGATTTATTATTGAGATAGAAGTTGAGGATTAAAATTATCTAGAATTCTTAGTTCAAGAGGTGGAGCATAATGTGTATGCTTTACATGAACAATAAATGTAACATATAATTGTCCCTATTTTATTTGAACAAAGTTTGACAACAAATGTTTCTCCAAAAAAAAAAAAAAAGTTTGACTACAAATTTAATTGTAGCATAAGAATACAACCAATAATAAAAAGATAAAATGTGTCATTTTCATGTGCAATATACAAGACTTACTAAATCACACTTTTTTTTTTAAGAATACTAAGGGCACGTTTGGTAGACTGTAATAGGCACTGTAATATAATAGTTATTCCTATGGTTTAACTATTCAATAGTTTGATTATGTTTTTATTACAGAGGATAGTCATTCCTTATGAATAGCTATTCTTTAAAATGAAGAATAACTATTCCTCTCTAAAAGAGTTGTAATAGCTATTCCTTAGTAAATGTAATAATTTCTAACATTAATATATTTCCACCTAACAATTATGGAAATAAAAAATCATCAAAAAATAACTCATCTATATATATAACCAAAGTTTTTGAAACTCCCACAATTTTCCACGTCAGCACAATATTTAAATTAAATTAAATTTTCCACCTCATCACTGTTTTCTTTTTCCAATGCAAATTAGACTTCTAGCCAAATAAGGACACTCTCCCACCGTCTCTACTCTCTCCTATTTAAGAATTGTTTGCGTAGAAAACCTAAGCCCCAAAATTAGAAGAGAAGGTTACGGCCAAACTGAAAGCATCGAAGTTGTCTACCAGTCTCTTCCAAATCAACAAGTCTCCAACGCTAACCTACTCCGCAAAGCGAACTTAATTACCAGTAAGTTTCGTAGAAATATTCTAACTATGAATATTGACAATGCTTATTAGTTATGACCGTTCCTACTCAAATCATTGACAGTAAAAGTCCATCCAAAATATGAGCAACTTCATTGCACTATATTAGTAATTTCATTGTAAATATTCCATGAAGATAGAGAAAAAGAGTACGCCCACCTTAATTTTAGTCTCTATAAATTACGTTGGTTTTACAAGATATGAGAGTCATGGAAAAGAGAAACTAAGGAAGAAAGGAAAAGGGGATTAGGGATTCTTGTCGCAGAGAGATGGCACTCGCTGGGTTGAGGACCCTCACCACAAAGTGAATATTGAAACTGACATCTTTTTATAAAGGTTGGTCAATATCTTATATCTATATGTATGGCCATTGGTCACCACTATTTTTTTATTTTTTTTATTTTAAATTCTTTTTATTTTAGATTTTATGATTAGATCTGTTATTATCTTCTTTTGCTGCAACACAATTTTCTCCTTAAAACTTATTTTTCTTCAAGATTTTTTTTGAGGGCAGCTCATGCTCACAATTCACATATTCCACTTATGTATTGGACTCCTCTCCTTCTTCGGTCAATGCATCAAGGTTAGGGTTATTTGATTTGTTCAATAAAAATTATAGATTTGTTGCTTTTTCTTATAAGTTTGTCAATTGTTGTTTTGTTTATTTAATTGCTGGGCCTGAATCTTTTAATTAAATTTTCAAATTTTTTTAACCTTTTAAAAGTTTTAATATTTTGAATTTTAACATTTAAAAGGTAACTCATATTTCTCTAATATTTCTATGTTGTGTAGACATATTTTTTTTTGTTTATTATATTTCTCCATTGTGTAGTCACATAATTTTTGTTTTGTTTTAATAAATTCTTGGCTCAAAATATTCTAATTGTTTGATTTACATATGAATTTTTAAGTTCATTTTTTGCGATACATTTAATTGTCTAGCCAATTTCAATAGTAGAAAAATTACTATAATCATAGATTCCCTTCTTTCTATTGTATTTCTCTATTGCATAATTTTATATATATAAATATATATATATATATATATTGTTTTATTTCAATACTTTTGAAGCTTTGAATCTTCTGATTTAAAAAAAAAAAAAAGAAAAAAAATTTGGCCTTTTGGAAGTTTTAACATCATAACTTTTGGGTTTTATTTTTTTTATTATCAGAAATTATCTAGAAGATTTCAATGAATATCCATGGATTATTCTTTTTGAGGGTAACCCATCTTTATCTTATATTTCTATTCCTAACTTTTTTTTCCTATATTTTTTCTTTAATTGTCCGTGTTTACGTCTCTTTTGTTTTTCTTATTTTTACTTTCATAGCGTATGTACATGTTGTGTATGTTCTTTGATTCTTTCTTTAATGATTTTTGTGTGAGTATGTGTCATCGTATCTGGGTACTTAGGCAAAATCTATAAAGACTAAAGATGCTTTTTTTTTTTTTTTTTTTTTTTTTGTAATGAATCTTGTGTTTTTCATGACTTTAGTGAGTCATATTCTTAAGTTGATAATAATAATAATAATATAGTTTAATAAATGTCTGAAATGTATAGCTGTTAACAAATGTTTTAGCTATATGATTTTATTTTACAAATTCAATTTTGGTGTTGTAGTAAAATAAACAAAGATTAAATTATATATTGTACTCAATACATTTCCCGTGCATCGCACAGGTTAGCGACTAGGCTGTCTAAAATTTAAAATATATTATTTTCTAGGAAATATATTTGTATGAATGAGATATTTCTTAAAATAGATCATAAGTTTTATTCTAATATTACAACTTACAACCAAACTAATGAATAGATTTAATTATTCAATTACAACAGTATATTGATTGTATACAATCACTTTAAGTGAGTCATCAAATGCACGTGACAATGTCATATTTAATATTTCTATCGTTGACCATGTTTATGGCGAAACTTTGTCTATTTTAAAATATATTAAATTTAATTCCTTCATCAATTATATAAAAATAACCTCTCTTTTTTAAAATAATCTAAATATATCCTAAAACTGTTGATAGTCCGTATTTATTTAGATATTGATAGATAAAAGATAAAATCTTAGTTGGGCTTTTCTTAATTAGTCTAGAGCAAAAGTATAAGTACCACAACAGAGAGACAAAACAGAGCACACGCATTCAAAACAAAAGTGGACTAACTTCGGTAAGACAATAACGGTCGTTGTCATTCAACTTAAGCCATGTCAAGCACAGCCGGTCAGGTGATTAAGTGCAAAGGTGAGTCAAGATGATCATGTTTTTGTTATTGGCTTTCATATATACTTTAGTTTCTGGTTTCAGCGATCAGTAGTCTCTATCTTTCACATTGTCTGTTACTGTTTTTTCATTTTTTATTTTTATAAAAAAATCTACTCTGTGACTAAAACTTTTAGAAATAGTTAAATGATGTCTCTTGCTTCATTCTTGAAATTTTGACGTTGTTTTGAAATTAATGGACTAAATTGGGTATGTATTTTTATTGTAAGCCGCGGTGGCATGGGAGGCTGGAAAGCCTTTAGTGATTGAAGAAGTGGAGTTGGCACCACCTCAGGCAAATGAAGTCCGGATGAAGATTCTCTTCACTGCTCTTTGCCACACTGATGTTTACTTCTGGGAAGCCAAGGTAATGGATTTCAGATGATATATATATATATATATATATATATATATTTTTTTTTTTTGCGTCCATGTAATTTATAAACTGGATTTGATGGATATATTTACTGATAGATTGGTAAACTTTCAACATGCTCAAATTATACTGGTGCGGTTGAGGTTGTATTCATTTCGCAGTTGAAACTAAAATGTTCCATTATATTGCAGGGGCAAACACCGATGTTTCCTCGCATATTTGGTCATGAAGCGGGAGGGTATGTATAGCTCTAAATTTTGATGGGTAGTCTAGTTGGTTTGAGAGTCTTTAAGTAATTAAATATAATGTTTTCTCAGTTAAGTTTATTTCCAATATTCATGAACTGAATTAATTTCTGATTCCTTAATTTTAATAAATAGTTTTTTTAGTGAAGTGAACAAGTACTAATTGATTGTATCGTTGTTGCTCAGAATTGTGGAGAGTGTAGGGGAGGGTGTGACTGAGCTCAAACCTGGAGACCATGTTCTCCCTATCTTCACTGGAGAATGCGGGAAATGCAGCCACTGTAATTCAGAGGAGAGCAACTTGTGTGACACTCTTCGGATCAATACTGAGAGAGGTGTTTTGCTCAATGATGGAAAGACAAGATTCTCCAAAAATGGAAAGCCCATTTACCACTTTCTTGGCACCTCCACATTTAGCGAATACACTATTGCTCACGTTGGCTGTGTTGCCAAGATCAACCCTGCAGCCCCACTTGACAAAGTTTGTGTACTTAGTTGTGGAGTATCCACAGGTCTGGAGGAATTCTTCATTTGAAGAATAATAACAATATCAGTGATGATATTCATACTTATTTTTACTTTCCATTGATCTATTTGCTTTTATGCCTGTAGGTATGGGTGCCACTTTGAATGTTGCAAAACCCAAGAAGGGTCAATCTGTAGCTGTCTTTGGATTGGGTGCTGTTGGCCTTGCAGTGAGTTTTCTTTTTTGCTATGCTCTATGATTTTTGGCAACTGCAAAAGGATTAGAATGGTTTTCTATATCTCTAATCTTGTGCTGATATTTTAGGCATGTGAAGGCGCAAGGATGGCTGGGGCTGGAAAAATCATTGGTGTTGATCTGAACCCTGATCGTTTCAACGAGGGTGAGTCATTAATGGTATACATAAATATATGTTCCTATTAACATGTTGGAGATGGTTTTGATTCTTAATCTCTTTGGCAGCCAAAAAGTTTGGTGTTACTGATTTTGTGAATCCAAAAGATCATGACAAGCCAGTTCAAGAGGTTAGTTTGGACGCCATGACTTGCTATTTTGCGATTAGTCAGTTGGCATGACTAGCATGTATTTTGGTTTTTTCTACATGTTCTGTTCTTTTTTAGTACATATTTTCTGTTCAAAATGCCTTTTGAAACTAATGAGGGTTATGCCTTCTCAATTATAGGTGATTGCTGAGATGACCAACGGAGGAGTGGATCGGGCTGTTGAATGTACTGGGAGCTTCCAGGCCATGATCCAAGCATTTGAATGCGTTCATGATGTAATCATTTAACGAATTTATATCCCTACTCTCTCATTACAGAACTGCTTGCAAGCTTCCCATTTCGTTTCCTTAAGACACTAAAATTTTCATTTTTCTCAGGGTTGGGGTGTTGCTGTACTTGTTGGAGTACCAAATAAAGACGACGCATTCAAGACTCATCCTTTAAATTTTTTGAATGAGAGGACACTTAAGGGCACCTTTTTTGGCAATTACAAGCCCCGCACCGATATCCCTTCTCAGGTGGAAAAGTATATGAAAAAGGTAAGCTTATGCTTTTGTTCATGAACCATTGCATTGTTCTCGTTCATACACATATTTCTTATAAGCAACTGAAAATGGAGTAGGCATAATGCAACTTTCTTAGATTATTATGAAATAGTCATACTTTGAGTAAGTGCTATTGCGTATTATTATGTGTAGTCGTTTCAGGATGTAATTGTTACTTTTACAGAACGGCCAGGCCTAATTCTTTGTTTTTATAAGACTTAGTAAATGACAGTGTCAATTGATGTTGCAGGAGTTGGAACTGGAGAAATTTATCACTCACTCAGTCCCTTTCTCGGAGATCAATAAAGCGTTTGATTACATGCTGAAGGGGGAGTCTATCCGATGCATTATTCGCATGGATGCTTAAAACATTACTGATCAAGATGGTGTGCATCATTGGTGGCACGAGATCTCCCTAGAGATTTGATAAGATCTATAAGCTTATATGTAAAGAGAACAAAGAGTTTATGTAACTTGTTTGTTTTATCTATCCAACAATTGAGAATATTTTAATAATGAATTTAAAGAATTTATCTATGTTACTCTTGCCTATTGTAATATTTTTATGATGGGTATTGCTATATTGTTGTTGCTTTGAAATTTGTTTCTGTGTATGTATTCACAAGGTAAAAGTGGGCTGTAAACAGGGACAGACTCAGGTGGGGCCCAGGGCCCCCTGAGTCCATTTTTTTTATTATATATTTTATTTTTATAGTTGGGCCCTTCCAAAATCTTCGGCCCCCTTTTCCCAATCAGCCTAGTTAGTTTAGCTCAAATAGTAATTGTCCAACCCAAAAACTTAACAAAAATAATAAAAACATTCACAATAGTGATTGTATTTTAACAAAAAAACTATTATACCACCAAAGAACAAAAAAAATCATGTGTTATAGAAGAAACTAAAGTTAAATTTTTTGCAACTACAGTAAACTAGTACAAATACTAGTTGACTGTATCCAAAAACTTAACAAAAATAATAAAAAAATTCACAATGGTGATTATATTTTAACAAAAAACACTATTTTACCACCAAAGAACCAAAAAATCATATGTTATAGGAGAAGCTAAATCTAATTTTTTTTGCAAATACAGTAAACTAATATAAATACTGGTTGACTGTAGCAAGTTATTAAAAATAAAATAAAATATTTTATTAAGATCATATCTCTTCCTTCAATTGAAAAACTCAAATTCTCTCTTTTTCTTTATTATTTTAATGAGTTGTTTATATTATTTTAAATAAAGTGATAAAAAAATAGAACATTTTATATTGGGTGTATTGTAAAGTGGGGTGGTAAAATAAATAAAGTAGTTTTTTGAGATGATAAAAGCTAAAATTTTTAGCACCACTACTGTGAATGCTCTAACTTCAACCAAAAAAAAAAAAAAATCCTAATCAACCTAGTATTAAAAGAAAACATTATTTTGTTTTTGTATTTGTCTTTGTTTGTAGATGATTGCATTTTAATGTATTTAGAAAAAACGATTTTGTGTATTTTATATTTTTAATACTATATGGATGCCTATTTGGAGTTTTTTTTCCTTTCTTTATACTCTGGCCCCTGCTAGCTTGAAATCCTGGGTTCGCCCCTGGCTGTAAACTTCCCTTTCCTCCTTAACTATTAATTCTCGAACATTTTTTTTTATTTTTTAGAGTTTCAATCTATGGTGTCTGCTTATAATGATAACTCTTTATTATTAGACTAAGACATTAATTGGTTTTAGGTGTAGCTGGGGATTGAACTCCAAATCTTTTATACAACCATCAGAGACTTTACCAGTTTGGATAAATATCTCCTTCCAATCTATTATGTGGTGATTAATAAAACCATTAATATGGATTTTTTTTTTTTAAAAAAAATCTCATGACGGTACATAAAGATAGTTTTTATCAATCGAATGTACTGAATTAGAGAAAATTTTCCTATTTTCCTCTAAGCCAATTAGAAGTAAACTCTTTTCTTCTTTGCTTATGAACTCTTCCTAAATCATTATGTCCAAGGCACTTAAAATGTTCAAGTAGTCAATGCACTTGTTTACCATTACGGCATATTGAATAACATTAGTCAATGCGATCAGTTCAAGTCCAGCAGTAATGATAGCCTTTTTGGTGTCTCATACTTGGGAATCAAATCCCACATCTTTCACCTTCCACTATTTCCCTATAATAATTAAAATTAAATAAAAATGGAGTGGTTTTAGTTGGTTCAATTGGTAAAACTCTATAGTTGTGGAATAAAGAATTCGGGTGTAAAGGAGCCTACACTAATGTTAACAATCATGGAGTGAATAGCATTCCATCGGTTCAAATCTTACTATATGGAAGAAAAGGCAAATTACAAATTTTCAACTTAAACTATCACCCCAATTATGTTTGTTAGGAACATATTTTATGTAATTGGCTAATCTTTTGACAAAATGCACTTTACATGTAATTGGGTAGATCTAGGATGGGTTTAAGACTTCAAGAAACATGTTGTTCAAGTCAAGTGTTAAAGCCATGAAGATCTGACCAAGAAACAAGTGAAGAAGAGCTGTTCATTAAAGCTCGACAGAAGTTTCGACAAAATCCTTTCTATTGAGATTTAATGTTGAAGCTCGACACAAGCTGTTTCTGTCAAGACTTAAAAATCAGAAATTCCAAATCTGATTTTTAGCCCATGCTTGTGTGTGTGTATATATATATATATATATATATAGGGTTTCTTTTCTCACAACCGTAGACATATATAAGGATTATTTTAAAGGCAGTCGCATATGTATAAAGTGCCCCAGTTCATTATTCTCTCTGAATAAGCTATTGCGTCTTTACGCCAAGGGTTTTGTAACCAAAGAGCTTCCTAATCATCATCGTTGATGAACTGAAGAACTTTGCAGCCAACATCTTCTTCAAGTTGCTGGTGTTAGTCAAGTACTTGGATCCGTGCATCATTGGTTAGTCATATACTGTGATTCGTGCATTGAACTGGAAGATTGCCACTACAATACAAGTCCAATTGGGTATTAGAGTAAGGGTTCAATTGTAGGTTGGTATTTCGGGATAGGCCAAAGGGTTTGATAAGATTCCTTATACTTGTAACCGCTTGTAATTGATAATAGTAGATTCTTGGGAATGGTGACTTGAAAATCACCCAGTGTGGTTTTTGTCTTGGAGGTTTTCCCCATTAGTAAACAAATTACCTATGTCAAATTTAGTTTCCGCTGCATTTAGATAATTTGGTGATTTGTTTGTGCTGCCACGCTGTTACATGAAATTTGATCTAATTAATTAATTTAAGTAATTAATTAATTAATTGTAAGGGGTCAATTCATTTTAACCCAAAAATGTTTAATGCCAAAATTACAAGAACATATGATCGAACCCTTGCCTCCACCCCTAATTTTAAAAATACCTTACACTCAATTCATTGCCTTTTGTTTAATTTTTAGGTCCAATGAAAAATGTAAGCACTTGCACCACACGTGACTTTTGGACTCACTAACTAAATTGGACTCTTACACTTAAACTTAATATATGAAATTATCCTTCCTCCATCTCTATTTGTTCCCAAGAAAATTTCATGAAATTTCAAACAAAATTTAATGAAAAATAATTTATTAGAAAACCTAACATTTTATTAAAAAATTAAAATCTTACAGCTTCTTTTTAGCACACGGACACATTTTCTCAAAAAAAAAGAAAAGAAAAAAAGAAGACGCTCACGGACACATAACTAATGAATGAATTATTTCTCAAAAAAATAAAAATAAATAAATGAATGAATCTTAATAAATTGGCATTCAAAAACTATTATGTAGGGTGTACCCAAAAGTCTTGTAGAACCTTTTTTTTTTTTTTTTTTTTTTTGGTAATCCAGAATTTGCATTAAAACTAAGAAAGGTTACAAAGTCTGGGGTATGCAACACCCCAAGAGTTAACTATAAGCTGGTACAAGATAGAGGAAGGGGGATGGGGGTGAACAGTAAAATCTGTCTAAAGAGACTTATTCCTTTGCCAAAATATCCGCACAGTGGTTTCCTTCGTGGTGGATATGATTAACTTGAATGTCCTCAAAATGCTGGAAGAGGGACTTGCAATCAACAATAATAGCACTGTAAGGATGTGTGGAGTCAGAAATCATATTTTCAGAGGAGAGAATTTTTGCAACGGTCATTGCATCCACTTTAACAACGAGATTTCTGATATTTAGGTTCTTTGCTATCATTAGTCCATCGCGGAGGCCCCATAGCTCTGCTGCCATAGAGTGAGTATGCCTGATTTTTCTGGTGTAGCTGATCCATCAAAATTTAACTTAAAGAAGCCCAATGGCGGAGGTTTCCAACCAATGAGTTTGGAAACCTTCTGGGCGGTGTGAGATATGGAGGGGAGGCAGTAGAGAAGGTTCGTGGCTATGGATTTGATTTAGTTAATCATGGTGTGACATTCAAAACTGGCCAATTCCATGACTAGTTTATTTCTTGCTAACCATATGGACTAGACTGCAACTGGGAAGATGACGGTCCAGGGGATGTTGTTGAGGGTGGAGTGTTGGTAGGCGGTAGCCATCTTTTCTAGCCATGCATGGGTGGGGTTACAAATGAAATCAAAAGGAAGATTCTAGTGGGTGAGGTTGGTCCATATGGGTGAAATCTGGGAGCAGTCTCTAAGAATGTGGAGGGTAGATTCCACGCTTGCATGGCAGAGGGGGCAAAGATTATCTTGGAGAATATTTCTCTCATGGAGGAGGGCTTTGGTGGCGAAGTGATCGTGACTGGCTAGCCAAAGGAAGGATAGAATACAAGGTATGGTACAAACTTTCCAAAGCCATTTCCATGATGTAGTGGAGTGGGGAGAGGGAGTGTTAGGGAGCTCAAGGGAAATGTTGTAGGTTGAGCTTGTGTTAAAGAGGCCATTCGGCAAGTGATTCCATGTCGGGAGGTCATTTTGATTGGAAAAGAAAGGTCTGGGGGTGGCACAAATCGTGTTGATGATTTTTGTAGGCAAAACAAACGAAACAACATCGAAGGACCAGTTTTTCTCCATGTCCTAGGTGTTGTAGATTTTTAGAGTGTGTTCATTTCTTTTGAAGGGCACATGGATGAGGTTTCAAAGTGGACCGCTTCCCGTCCAATTGTCTTGCCAGAAGCTGGTGGTGTTTCCGTTGTGGATGAACCATCTTATGCCAGTGTCACATATACTTTCAACCTTACAAAGGCTAGCCCAAGTGGGTGATTTACGTCTAGAAGCATTAGCTTTCTGAGGGTATTTGTTATTCAGCATGAGTGCGTGGAGCTCATTTGGGTTGGTGCGAATGTGCCAGATGCGTTTTGCAAGGAGAGCTTTGTTCCTATGTAAACTTTTTTTAATGCCAAGGCCTCCTAACCGTTTGGGCTTCGTGACAATCTGCCAACTCAAGAGGTGGATTTTTCTCTTTTGAGCGGTCTCTCCCCATAGAAAGGTGCATTGCATGACATGAATGGGAATGGCAATGGTGACGGCGTTGATAAGGGTAAGGCGTCCCGCTAGTGAGAGGGAACAGGCTTTCCAACTGGAGAGCATAGAGTGAAGTTTGTCGACAATAAAGTTGAAAGCTCTAGTATTCCTTTTATCTATGATAATGGGAACACCAAGATATTTTCCAAAGTCGGTGCAAGCTCTAATGCCAAGCTCATTTTCCACTGAATCAACGATGGATGACAAGGTGTGGGGGGAGAAATAAATTTTTGATTTGCAGTGGTTAATTTTTTGGACCGAGGTGGAGCAAAATTTGTCAAGGGTGTTTTTTATTGTAAGGTAGCTTCTTTTAGTGGCTTTAGTGAACAAGATGAGGTTGTTCGCGAAGAGGAGATGAGAAAAGGTTGGGTCATCCCTAGTTGTTTTGATTCCTTCCAATTTTTTTGATTCAACTTCATTGTGGATGAGACGGGCAAGGTACTCCATGCAGAGGATAAAGATGTAAGGAGATAGGGGGTCACCTTGCCATATTCCCCAGGAAGGTAGGAAGTAATTCAGTCTTTCCCTATTCGCTAGTATCAAGAGGTTGGAAGTGGTAATGCAGGACATGATGAGCTCGATCTTGTCACTAGGGAAGTTGAAGAATTCAAGAATATGTTTGATGAAGCCCTATTCAGTCTATCAAAGGCCTTTTCCAAATCTATTTTTAGAGCCATGAGACCTTTTTTGCTATTGAAGATGGACATAGTAGGGATGACTTCTTTAGCTAGGATGATGTTGTCACTAGCTTTTCGACCAGGGATGAAGCTAGCCTGGAAAGGGTGGATGAGGTCATCAAGGTAAGGCTTGATTCTGAGAAAAATGATTTTTGTGATTGTCTTGTAAATGGTGTTGCAAAGGCCGATGGGTTGGAATTGTTGTATTATTTCTAGTTTGGCAACTTTTGGGATAAGACATATGAGGGTAGCGTTCAAGTTTTTAGAGATTTTCTTTGATTTGAAGACGTTCTTGACATGGGTTGTGACTAATTGTCCCATAATGTTCCAGAACTTTTGGAAAAAGATAGGATGTAAACCGTCTAGCCCTTGGGCTTTCATAGGCTTGAAGGAGAAGATGGCTGCTCTTATTTCGCTATCTATGACCTCACCCGAGATAGCGTTAGAGATGTGAGTGGGAATGAAGGGAAAATTTTGTGGGGTTGGTCGAGAGAGGGGGACATAATAGGTTTTCGAGGAGTAAAGGTTAGTGAAGTGAGAAAGGATGATTTTTTTGATCTCGGTGGGGTCGTAAGACCAATTGCAAACATAGTTTTTCATATACCAGATTTTGTTACGACGTCTTTGGCAAATGGTAGATAAGTGGAAGAAGTTTGTGTTTCTGTCCCCGAGGAGGTTCCATTTGGTTCTAGATTTCAACGCCTAAAATTCTTCTTCCATACGAAGGATTTGCTGGTAGTCCTTCGCAAGTTTTCTTTCAAGAATTGAGAGAAAGTTGTTTTGCCCGTAGCATTGGGCTTTTTGGATGCCGTTTAGATGTGCCAAAACCCTTTTTTTCTTGTGGAAAATATTGCCGAAAGTGTTACGATTCCACATCTTAGCCCGCTGGGTGAAGGTTTGGATTGCCAGGGAGATATCATTAGGGAGGGCACGCCATAAGTCTTTAATGATGCTGAGGAAGGAGGTGTCGGTGAACCAGATGGTTTTGAGACGGAAGGGTCATTGGCCGTAATTGAAGGGGAGTGGGTTTGTGTTGACAAGGATCGGGTGGTGGTTAGAAGAAGCTCTAGGAAGGTGGAGGACATTTGTTTCTTCAAAGAGGAGTTTCCAGTGGGAGTTGGCAAGAACTCTGTCGAAACGCTTCATAATAAGGCCTGTGTCTCTTTTGTTTGTCCAGGTAAAGCAGGGTCCATTGTAACCGAGGTCAATGAGGTTACACGAGTTAATGAAATTGTTGAAGATGGTCATGCGCCTTCGGCAAAAGGGGTGCTGCTGAGGCTTTCATGGTGTGTTAAGATCTCATTAAAGTCCCTAGCTAGCATCCAAGGGAGGTGGGAATGGGGTGTAAGAGATGAGAGTTCTTCCCAAAGTGTTAAGCGCTTGTTAAAGTCTGGACTAGCATAAATAGCAGAGAAAAGCCAAGAGGAGGAGGGGTTTACGAGACTTACCAGCACAAAGGCATTGATAGATTGCTCAATCATTGACAGGATGTCGAGGGAGATGTTATTGTCGTTCCAAAGAACCCATATGCCTCCCTGAAAGCCAGTTGCATCAGAATGGCAAACACTGTCAAATCCTAAGGAAAGGCTGACTGCCTTGGCGCGATGACCTGATATGCGAGTCTCTATAATGACAGTAATGTCGAGTCGGTGAACGCGGTTTAGATTAGCGAAATTACGACAGAAGTTGCAGTTATCTGCACCTCTGTAATTCCCAAGGAGGATCTTCATTGGAAGGATATTAAAAGGGTTGTTCATATGAACATGAACAGATCTCCATTCCATGGGTGGAGGAGTCAAAAGGCTTTGAGGTTGTGGGTTAAGGAGCATGCAATATATTGCATAGTGCATTCGAGTGTTCATGAGGAGGTCTATTGAAAGTCTGAAGCAAAGGACCTGTTGACTAACTGAGATCACTGTAGCCATCTCTTCCCTTCCCAAGAATAGGAGGATGATTGGGGAGTTCTCTAGAGAAAGGAAGGCTGTTAAAATTTCTTGGGCTAGGGCACTGTTCCTTGCGAAAACTTGGTTTAGGGGGGTTGTGTGGGTTAGGGGAAGGAGGGCTTCTTATGGACCTCAGTGAGGTATTGTCCACCTGGTTGGGGATGGAGGGAGGAGGGATATTTGTGGTGAGACAAATGCTAAGTCTGGGGAGAGAGGGATGATCACCTTTCCAATCGGGGTGTTCAGAGGAAGGGTGTGGATCTGGGTTTGCACGGTGCGGCCCATCTCCTCCTCTATGTGGGACTAGAACTGGTTCAGGCATGTCTGTATCCATTGAAGAAGGTTGTTTCCAATCAGTCTCAGGCGACAGTGGGATAACAGTGCCTAGTGGTTTTAGGTGCTTGGGTCGAAAAGGTTTTATGGTAGAGGCTGAGTTAGGTCCATCGAAAGTTTTTGAGAGGGGAGTCACAGAGGTTTTGGGTGGGTGAGAAGGTTTGTTTAGGTTAGAGGGTGGTGGTGCAAGGGAAACATCTGTTTTTGATAAAGGGCAAGGCGTGCTTTCCATATCTATGAAAGGGGGGTGTCAGAGTTCATCGAGGAGCTGATATCTATGCTTTGGGGGATGCTTACAGTGACCGTAGGGGTTAGCAGGAAGAGTGGTGGGTAGGGATGGCAATTTTTGCCCGACCCGCGGGTACCCGGTCCGGTCCGATCCGAATGGGCCGGATTTTATCCAGTTCGATTAGGAATAGGGTCGGGTATGGGTTAAAAAAAAAAAAACCCGAAGTGGGTTCGGGTCGGGTCCGGATTTTATAAAAAAAATCCAAAACCTAACTTGAAACCCGGCCCGGATATAACCCGGTTACCCTGAAATTACAAAAAAACCCCTCTATATATATATATATTGCTATTACTAACCCTAATTCCCTCATTTTTTTTTCCAGCAGCAGTAGCTCACGCCACCCTCACACACTTACCCTTAGTCACTCTCACACTCACTCTCATCCCTGCATCACTGCCGCCGGCCACAACCCCATTCATTCCACGCCTCACTGCCTCAGCCCAGCTGCCTCGCTCCCTCCGTGTGTCTCCACTGGATCGCCTCGTTCTCTCTCTTTTCTTTTTCTTTTTCTTTTTTTTTGGGGGTTCATTTCGTCTCAATCATTGAGTTGTTTTCTCTGATTTTTTGAGGCTTGATTCGGTGGTGGAGGAATGGGTCTCGGCTAGGGTTGCTATTTTGTGATTAAGATGTGGGTGATGTCTTTGGGTATTGATGATGACAGCAAGGTATTACAATTGTTTTGATTATGGTATTACGGTGATACTAAGATTTTTCTATGGATTTTTTTAGTGGGTACAATAAGAACACAACGCAAGGAAGGTTTTTTTTTTTTTTTTTTTTTGGGTATGGGTTTTCCTGTGGGGACTGGGGATGGGTTACTGATTTCCTAATTTTGATTGTAAAAGTTCACAAAATGAGTTGAATTTATATACAAGTTTCTAGCTGTGATTATTACACAAGTTTCGGTTTTTGAAAGTATTATATTTGCATTCATGTAATATAAAAAAAAAAAAATGATCTTTTTATTAATTCCTTTGAAGAGCTCAGGTAGTTTGAAACTATGATGAATTTGTTAAAAAACTCTTTGAATTTCTGTGTTGTGTTACTTTGCATACCCAATTCATTGGCAATGGGTCAGCACAAAAGTGGTGTTGCAGAGGGAAGAGAGAGGGGGCAAAGTATAAAAGTCTTTTATTCTTCAATTCTTTTTTTTTTTTTTTTGGTTGGGCCACGATTTGGGCCCAATCCGGCCCAAATCTGGCAGGGCTTAACGGGGCCCGGCTGTGGCTGGTTCGGGCCCCGAAAAAAAATCCGTTTAGTAAACGGGCCGGGTTCGGGCTACAGGTCATGGCCCGCGGGTCGGGTTCGAGTATGGAAAAACCCGGCCCGAACCCGACCCGTTGCCATTCCTAGTGGTGGGAAAGGAAGGTACAGGTTCCTTGGGTGTGGATATGTCTCAGGTGGTGAAAGGGAAATAGAGGTTTTGACAAGGTTTTTTTGAGGAATAGTTTTTCGGAAAGAGGGGGGGCGTACGTAGCTTTTTGTTTTTTCTGCATGGGGATTTTGCATGACAGGGGGTGGAGGGGTTTCTTGAGGATGTGGTCTCGAGTTGTTGTTGTCAGCATGGGAGTGATTGGCGAGGTCAGAGGGGACAAAAGAATGATTTTTTGGGATGTGAGTACGAGGGAGAAAGTTGTTTCAGGTAGAGCTACTCGCGCTGAGAGCACGTGTAGTAACATTCCCTTAGGAAGTATGAGAAAAGCGAGGGGTGGCGTGTCGGGTTGGGTTAGTGGGTTTTGCAAACTAATGGTTAGGGGGTGAGGTGTGTAGGGTTGGGGATGGTGGGGCCAATGGTCGAATAATTGTCGGGCAGCTGTAAGCTGTGTGGCTGACACAACCACATTCGAAGCATAGAGTGGAGATTCCCTCATATTGGACAGGTTAAAGAAGAGAGTCAATGCGCACTTTAGATGTCACGACCCAAATCCATGGAAAATGAATTTAGATGCATGACTAACCTGCTAAACTTATACAAATCCATAAACATAATTAATCCAAAATAAATCAATACTCCAAAGAAAATTGTACTCTTAAAAAAACCTCTTACAAAAATCTAAACTCCATAAATGGGAAAAATAATCTCCACCATAACAAAAACATGAATCACAAAATAAAGGTAACTAAATTCTATAAGTCTTCAATTCATACTGAAGTCGCCTACAACTTCCATGCTCTACCTTGCACCTTACAAAGCGACCCAACGGTTCTATATTCCCAACTATACTTTAATCTGAAAAATAGTAATTGATGGGGTGAGCCACACATCTAGTAAGTAATTATACAGAATATACAACGGAATAGAGTCAAGCAAAGCATGAGTATTTTGATTTTTCACAAACTCATTCAATGATGTCAAAAATAATTATTCTAAAACATATAATGAATCACTTAATACATATGTAATCGCATCTTAAAATCATTTGAAATCACATACACATAATTGATCAGAGCACAGTGTCACATATACATATCACATATTCTCACATACAATCTTGTGAGCGGATACCAACATCTAACCCCTGTTGGTGAGGGATCAACACATACTCTCACATACAATCCTGTGAGCGGATTTACACATATATCTGATATATCTAATCAAATCCAAAAACACTTATTTTGAGTCACATAACACAAAGCAAAATTTATACAAAATATAATAATTTACTTGATATTAACAATTTCTTTTCAAATACAGAGGCATATCAAAGATCACAATATTGAATAGAACATAAATCAAAGGATGCTTGACCCTCTTAGGGAATGAATAAGAACTGATGAGTTTATATAAATATATTACAATTCTTGAGTAAATCTGAAATTTCAATTTGCTAAAAGAAACGTTTCAAATATCATTTGGAGAATAGGAATATGACTTTAAAATTACTTGGTTTTAACAAATTTAAAGGACAAGAACCTTTTTAGAAAGCTTACATTGAAACTCAATTATTTACGGAAAAATAGTTTAGTTTAGAAATCATTTTTTAAATGAGATTTGGACATTCAAAACTTATTTAAAATTCAAAGTATCTCTTTAAAACATTATTTAATAGTCGAAATTTCTCTTTCAAAGATACAAAAATACTTTTGACAAACTTTAGAAAATATAAGTTTGAAATACAAAACTTTTGAAAACTTCTAAGAACCTAATGGACAAAACTTGTGCATATTATGCATAATTACTTACCTCTCTTGCTAATATATTCGAACACAGCCGAGCACTTTTAGTCTTCCGTAAGCTCTAAACAGAAAATTACTTTAATGAATAAGCAAGAAATTTCATGATCATAAACTACTTCCTAAAACACTATAATACTCCACAACCTTCTCTTTTTATTTTATTTTATTTTTTTCCTAGAGTCATAATATAGGCAGAACTAGTTCCCACATGTAGAAACATCAAATCTGAATATATCTATTAGTTATTCTAAAACAATCATCCAGTATATCAAATATCAAATTTAACCAACTACAAGACTTCATGTTATTATTGACCGCCACCTTCTCTTTAGGGTCAATCCTAAACTAGTAATATAATCAAGGAAAACGTGGAAAATCTAGTAGGACCTAATATACACAAATCTAATAGAAGATTTGATGGCAATATATATAATTTATACGTGCAAAACCGAAGAAGACTTAGCCAAAATCACGGATTCTAGAAATTCTGTGGCTCAATCTAGGATTCAAGGACCAACATTAAGGAAAAGATATCTCTTAGAAACAAATCTACATATCGCCAATGTTTCTAAGATAAAATTTTAATCCTTTAATTCTTTGTTTCTAATGGATGAAAAATCATACCTGAAACAATTAGCTGCCTCTTCAATTAACTCCAAGAAAAAAATACCTCTTAGCCACTTTGATAAAACCCTTCCTATGAAAACCCTGATTATCTCTTCCTCTACCCTGTAGTTTGTATTAGAGATGTGGGCTTAGTGGGTTAGCGGGCTACAGTTACTAATAAAAAGAATACCTATGGCCCATCAATTATCTTTTAAAAAAATAATAATAATAATAACCTCAAATAAAAGTATGCAGGGTATTACACTGTATAACGATCCAAGGAAAAACGCTAGCCACATCTACGCTATACCTTAAAAGGACTAGTCACAATTGAGGCTCCTTGTAGTTGTTAATAAAACCTAGATCTACCCAGTAAATACTTGATGTGGGACTCATCACACACCCACACACATCACACAATCAATCAAATTGGGACATCACAATCTCCCCCACTTAAATCCCTAATGTCCTCGTTAGGGCCCACTTTGTGGGATAGTGTCTCCAAGCCCACACGGGGTTACCGGCCCGGCTCTGATACCATATGTAACGAACAAAGGAAAAGTGCTAGCCACATCTGCACTATACCTCAAAAGGACTAGTCACAATTAAGGCTCCTTGTAGTTGTTAATAAAGCCCAGATCTACCCAGTAAATACCCGATGTGGAACTTATCACACACCCACACACATCACACAATTAATCAAATTGGGGCATCACATTAGATGTAAGAGGAGAATTTAAATCTATTTGGACACATAAGCGGGCATATCTCCCTCTAGCATTGTCAATGGTTCGGGTGTCGATCTTTAGAAGGTTTCCAAGTTGGTTGCTGATTCTTTGAAGTATGTCTCTATTGCAAAGCTCAATGGGGAGTTCTAGAAGTTTGGCCCAGACAGTCGTCGTGGTGATTCGAGCATCTAAGGGTCGAAAGCCCGAAGACCATTTTCGGATTGAAAAAAAATTTTGGCCGATGAACCAATGTCCATTGTTGATGACTTTCCAATAATCTTCTTCAAGCTTGAACTTGATGAGAAAGTAGTCTAGGCCGAGGTCAATACATTGGAGTTCTCCCTAGGGCATCCATATGGCTCTGATTTTAAAGTCAAGATATTTGAAACCTAGGGATTTCCCAAAAGCTTTGACTATCAAAGTAGATAGCCACGAGGCTCGAATGCATTTCTTTCCTTCGCTAGAGAGAAGAATCACCGCGTAGGGATCTTCAGGGTCTTCATCTAAATCGGAGCCCGCGTCATTGTCATTTAGATGCATCTTCTGGAGCATGGTTTTCCCAATTCGGGGACAAGTGGGTAAGAGAGTCTCTATACGATTTGATGGGCTACTGTGGGCAAAAGTCAACAGAGGTGGATTTTTGCTTTTTGGTGTTGCGAACTAGGTGGTCCATTTCTTCCGATGAACGTGTAGAGGGAGCATTCTCAGCCATTCCTGAGTTGTTTTTTGTAGGTTAAAACTTTATCGAGAGTTTACTCTTTAGTTACTCTTTAGGTACTACTACAAAAATGTTAAGTGTGCCAAGTCTTGTAGACCTTAGATTAAACTTGTCAAACCCCAATCTGGGATGTACCGGCATGCTAATACCAAGTTTATGCCTAATATTAATACGAACAAATTGCAAGGAGTATAATTGTAACACCCTATAATTTTATTACTTATTTCTTTCTTATACGTAAATTAAAAATGAGGCCCACAATTAAATGGATTTAATTAATTTGGGCCTAAAATATTTAAATCAGATAATTATTATGGTATAGAGGCCCAAGTGAGATGGCAGATGGCATATATAAATATATATATATATATATATATATGGGCCTTGATAAGGTTTTAAACCCTATCCTTTTACCTCTTAAGTTCCTTTTGTTTCAGTCGCAGAACACGATTGAGTTTTTCTTTTCTTCTCAGCGGCTATGCGTGGAAGCTGCAAGTGTGATTTTCTTCTGCTCTAAATTTAGTGTGTGTTTGGGTTAGGATGAAAAATGAAAATTATTTCACTATTCAGCTTATTTTTACTACTATTCATAGGCTCCAGTGCACTTTTTGACACTATTCATAGTCTCATTGTACTATTTCAACTAACTTTTACTTTTATCTATAGTACTTTCAGTAATAATTTTTCAATTTCAGCAAAATAAATGGTATCCAAACACACATTTAGAAAGTTTGAATATTCAATGGCTAGCAATTGTCTCACGCATACAGGAAAGACAGTTTGTGCATAAAATTATTTTAGTACCTATAGGTGTCAGCCCAATAACCTAATCTATCATTATATTAATGGAAAATGACTCCTATAATTGTTATCATACTTAGACTAGGCAAGTACATATAGGCATGTGTCATGGAATGGGTCCAAAAGGCGTTGGTCTCATGAATCTCCACCTATCCTTATATTAATGGAAAACATGTCCTATAATTGTTATGGGTTGTGTTAATGGGCAATAATCATGACCCTTTTAGCTACTAGCAAGTTAAGATGACTTCTTAAAACAAGAAATTTTCAACAAAGAAAAAATATATAGATATTTCTTATACCCTTTCCAATGACATCAAAATAATGCCTTCATTTTTTTTCGATATTAGCAAAGAAAAACGTCCACTAACTAGGAATGAAATTGGGCAGTAGAGAGAAAGGAAATTTGAGCATAGCCAAGCCCACTGGCAAAGCTAAAGTGTATTTCAAAGAATCTAAACATCTCCATAGGTTTTAATATTGATAGATTAAACTATTTAAGTGTGAAAACAGATTTTCAAGTGGGAAATTCGTGTATTGATGAACCTATTTTTGGTGTTGTTAGGTTCTAATTTTACTGATTTATTATGACTCAAGGGTGGTTGATTTCATTTTTGCAACTAAGAGATAAGTGGTGTTTACTAATTTTGTGGGGTTTTCAAAAACAGTTTTGATTATCAAACTATCCTTATATCAAAGAAATATGTTGATAATCTATAAATATATTGATTTCCTATAAATGTTTGATGTGCACATTGTATGAAAACGTTGATTATTTGTTATAAGAAAAACTTGTGAGATAACCTAAACTTATTTAAATTTGTATGTGTGGTATTTGTGAGTTTTATGACTAGATTATTTGCTGTGAGCATCTTGAATTTATTTTGAATCCTAAGGTAAGTTGTGATTAAAGGCTCAGTGTTGTATTAGTCCTTAGCAAGGGACAATCATACTGTAGCTAGTCTTTAGCAAAAGATGGTCCTAGAAAAGGAGAACAGTGCACAATTAGTAGCTCCTTAATAAGGGAGTATACCATTTAGGATTCGAAAAGGAACTCCTTAACAAGGGAGTGCATATTTAGGTTCCAAAACAGCCACCCTTAAGAAAATGGATGAAAATGAGGTTTTAATCCTAAAAAGGGACTGTCAATAGGGTGTAAACGTTGACCATGAGAAAAGTTTAGGAAATTGTTTATATGATGGTGTTGGTATGTTATGATGGCTCACAATATAATGATATTTTCATATGAAATATTTGATGTTAAGATACAGATAGTTTTGCAAGTTATAACTTTGTTGTATGGAATATTTATTTACAAAGGTTTGTTCCTACATCTCAATGTTAGTGAATTCCACTTATTGAATTATCTCATCCCTTTTTATTCCTCCTTATAGATACATTAGTGAGATCATTGGAGTAGAAATTCTTGGAAGACAACAGTTGCAAATTATATTATGGAACTGATGATTTTATTATTATTTTTATGGTATTAAATGTTATATTGGAGAATTATTTTGAGGATATTTTATCTTTGGTGGGATTAAAGCTCTGACAATTGTGATGAAATTTTAGATTGCTAGTTGTATTTATTTAATATTTTTATAGATTATTTTAATTAAATAAACTTTTATTATTTATGATTTTGGGGCGTCACAATAATATTTTTTTTCCTTTCTTTCTTTTCCTATCTTTCTTTCTTTTCCTATCTCTTGCTTTAATTTATGTTGTTGCATTAATCTACTTTTATCAATCTTAACTAAAATAAGAGGTTAACAAATTATAATTCATTGCTTTTCTAATTCTTGTTTGGAAATTTCTATAACATTTGTGAAATTAGATTGAAAATTTTGTTGAATCTACGTTGTTTGGTTGGTGAGAAACTGCAAGAAAGTGAAAAAAAATTGTCTAAATTTTTTTAGATGATTGGTTGGTGAGAAAATTGAGGAAAGTAAAACTTTTTGTTTAGTTATTATATGATTTTTTTTTATTAAAAATATAATTTTGCTTGGTTATTTTAAAATGACACTTGTGGAAATCCATTCTAAATTGTTTAATATTGCAAAGTTACATTTTTGGAACATCATGTAATGTATCAAGTGAACCAAACAAGATAATGTTATATTGCTTTAACGTGATTACATGAATGTTTCATTCCGTTACAATAATCTAACATCAGAATTTAATATAGCATCAAGCGATCCAAACACTTCTTTGGATTAATGTCACATTTATAACATTAGCAAAACTCAAATAAGAACCGGAGATAACTTATCACTTAAGATTTGCCATAAAATCTTAAGTGCGAAAATGTTATGACATAACAACACTCATTGATTCATATTTACAAAAGGAGCTCCTTATTGAAAATCCAGCTAAACTTAACCTTGTGTTTTTCCATCTTCCTTGCACGCTCATCCGCTCTCTCCTGCAGCTTCCTAATCCTAGGCGCTAACCCACACACAAAATCCTGCGCACGTCTCCCATCACCGTTCAGCCCTTCCAACTTCTCCAATCCCCAACGTCCGATCAAAAACTCCAATATGTCGGCATAATCATCAGCCGTATAAACCCCCAAACGCTGGGCCACACCAGAGAAGTGCTCAAACAGGCGTGGGTCCCGCCCATCGTACATCAAGTGCGCAGGCATCGTGATCTTCTTTTTCATCATATCAGCGATTGCCAGCATGGCACCGGTGGGGTCCACTTCCAAGAGCTTTTCGACGATCTTGACGTACGCGTTCTCGTGGCGTTTCTCGTCGGATGCAATCGTGCCGCATATGCGTGCTAGTACTGGATCGCCGCTCTCCTTAGCTAACCTTGCTGTGTTCCCGTGCGACACGAATGTTGCTCTCTCTTGGAATGACGTGTACACGTACCCCAAGTACGGGTTGTTTTCCGTCCCAGGATCCTATAAATTAAAAAATCAAGTACTAATAATCAAAATATAAAATTTTAATTTTTGAAGAAATTATAAATTTTCCCATCTCAAATTACTGCTAAACTGAACGTTAAATGGGAAGAAAATTGAACGTGGTTACAAAATTACCTGAAATTTGGATTTCTATATAAAAATATCCATATCACTAAATTGAACACTAATGGGTGTTTGGTATGGTTGATCAAGTAATTTTTGTATTTTTTAAAAATATATGGATAAAAAAAATGTGTGATAAAATGCGTAAAAATACACCTAAAATTGTTTACTTACGTTTAAATATTGAATTGTTTAAAATTCTTTACCAAACACCCTAAATGAGAAGAAAATCAGATAAAATTACGAAATTTCCCTCATTATTGCAATGAAAAGACACAATTCCCATCTTATCTAATTCTTTTCTTAAAAAATCTATATAATTTGATTCTCAATTTAATAAAAATCAGATCTTTTTACGAAATTTACCTTGGATAATATATATATATTTTGTGGAACAAAAAAATAAAACTACAACATTCATTTAAATTAAATCAATTGTAATGAACAACCATAATTCCCATATATAAATTTTTTTTTTAAAGATTAGGAAATATTGATACAATTTGAGAAAATTTGGGTCAAAATTTAGTATGAAAAATTGAAAATGTATAATTTTTTTTTTTTGATTAAAAAAAAAATTAAAGCACAAGAAGGTTGTTCCAGTAGTGAGCAGAAATCACTGACCATTCCAGCTCCAATCAAGTACTGCACCGTCTTCTCAATCATCAACATATCAACCCGACCCGACAAATACAAATAGGTCTTCAGCAAATCCCCATGCCTATTCTCCTCCGCAGTCCAAGCCCGAGTCCACACAGCCCACGGGTCAGGGCTAGCCCCACTCTCATCCCTAACCCCATCAAGCGTATTGATCATGGTCTGATACGTGGGCAGTGCCTCCTCGGTGATCATATCACCAACCAGCACCACAAAATACTCATCAGGAAGCTCAGCCGTCCGATCTCGTAGGGCCCGCACCTGGTCCTTAAACTCCTCGAACGGCAGCGCGGGGTCCGGCACAAAGTTCTGGGGTTGCCAGCATTGCTCCACGGGCTTTAACAATGGTAGCACCGACTTTGTGGCCCAATTTTCCAGTGACTTGAACACTTCTGCCTTTTCAGGGGGCATTGTGTGGGCCCTTCTTTGGGGTGGTGATGTTGTTGCACTGACCGCCGTGATCGGTGGTGGTGACCGCCGCAATCTGACGGCGGTTGTAGGTTGTTTCAAGAGTGGGACCCATGTAAGATTTTGGGTGCTGAACATGTGGATTGACTGTGAGGATTGCATTTGTATTTGTTTTATTTTTACTTTGCTATGCTATTGTGGAAGTGTCACACTTTGGAATGAGCCTACTTGGTTTATTTATGGTATTGGAGACTAATAATTTGGCCTCTTTTTTCTCTCTTAATTACTGTAATGCCATTCTGTAGAGATTTGGTTATTAAAAATGTTTAGGATGATTTTACAGTGGACTCAATTTTTCAAATTAATCTTTTCCAAAACAGCTGCGTTTTTAGAATAATTTTGGTAGCCGTTGAATTGCGAAATCTTCATCTTGATTAATTATTGTATGTTTTTTTTTTTTTAATTCAGAAACAAAAAATAAGAATTTTGATTTTTAACGAGTCAGTACCTCGTTAGTAAAAGGAAAAAATAAATAAAAAGGTAGTAATAGAGTATAAAAGGGTAGAAAGGGTATTTTGGGTAGTTGAAATATGGAAGCACAAAAGTAGCGGGATTTGGAAGGTGAAAACAGTGGGTGCAGCGGTTTTGAGAGGTTGGAGGAAAGAACTGTGGGTGTCTCTGTATTCTGTATCACGGTGTCATCAACATCTGTGTGATTTGGTGGTTGTGTAAGTCATAACTTCGAATTGCTAATTTGCTAGTACTTGACAGCGCATTTATTTGGTAACAACTTCTTTTTTTTTTTTTTTTTTGAGAAACTATTTGGTAACAACTAAGAATACTCACAATAGTTGTGCTAAAATTGCTAAAAAAAAAAACTATTTTAGCATTCAACGTACCAAAAAACCACGCTCCATTGATGGTAGTAAAGTTAAAGTTTGGCGAAAATTACATTTTTGTTTCTGTATTTTCAAGCGATTCTTACTTTGATTCATAGATTTTATTTTTATCACTCTTAGTCCCTATTTAAAAAAGCGCCATTCATTTTTGTCATTTTTGTCAATGCCCTAACGGCAAAGTCCTAGGTGACAAACAAAACTATTAAAATAATAATAAATTTTTTTATTTTGGCATTAAAAAATGTCACGTTAACATCTAGATTAAAAAAAATTAATTTATTAATTTTAACTAAATAAAAAATTAAAAACAAAAATAAAAACAAAAAATTACATGAATTGAGATCAAAGTGTGTTTTGAATAAGAACAATAAGAACACAAACCCAGATCTAACACACAAACACACTCTCTTTCGCTTCTGGGTCTTTCTCTTTCATTTATACTCCACACCACCACCCTATCATAACTTCCTTAAGTTAACCTCAAAATCAAAACCTTCCATTTTCTTTATAAAAAAAAAAAAAAAGAAGAAGAACACATCAACCAAAAAAGCCCCCAACTTAAAAAAGCTCTCTCTCTCTCTCTCTCTCTCTCTCTCTCTCATTATTTTGGAGTAACATATAGAGAAATGAATAAAATAATTTAATTACAATATTACTATTAGATTCATATTTTAAAATAAATGGCTAAATATATAAGGGTGTTTTTGAAGTTTTAGTGAAAATTTCGTTAAACTTAAGGTCCGTTTGGATACAACTTATTTTACTGAAAACTGAAAATACTGTAACAAAATAAATTTTAAATGTGTAAATAGTACCGTGGGACTCATTTTTAATATTTTTTTCTGAATAAAGTGGATGTAGGTCCCGTGAACAATGCATGAACAGTATATAAACAGTTCGTGAACACTGCTACTACAGTGCGTGAACAGTGATAATTGTCCCATAAAGCAAAACGCGTGAAAAAAAAAAAAAAAAAAAAAAAAAAAAAAAAAAGCAAAAAACACAAAACACAAAACGCAAACGCAGAATAATCTGAATCCAAACGCCACCATAATTTCATTCTCTCTAATTCCTCCTAATTTTTGGGGAATGATAAAATTGAGGTTTTTAGGAAATAGAGAAGAGTGAGAATTTCCACATACCCATTTCATTCCCTCCTATTTAAACTCACATGTGAATGATAGTAAAAAAAAACTTACATGTGAATGGTTTTTCCGTTTCCACCATTAAAACTCTCAAATAAGGGAAATAAATTAATATTCTAAAACTATTCTTTTCATCCCCAAATGAGGGCTAAGTGCACATGTTAAATTTTAATAAAAAATGTTCAATCATAAGCTATAATGCACACTTTTCTAATAAATAAAATACACATGTTAATGATATATTGGTTTACATGCATAAATTCATTCTAATTAAAAATTAATATTCTAAAACTATTCTTTTCATCCCAAATGAGGGCTAAGTGCACATGTTAAATTTTAATAAAAAATGTTCAATTATAAGCTATAATGCACACTTTTCTAATAAATAAAATACACATGTTAATGATATATTGGTTTACATGCATAAATTCATTCTAATTAAAAATTAATATTCTAAAACTATTCTTTTCATCCCAAATGAGGGCTAAGTGCACATGTTAAATTTTAATAAAAAATGTTCAATTTTTTTTTTTGAGAAAAAAAAAAAAAATACACATGTTAATGATATATTATAAGCTATAATGCACATTTTTCTAATAAATAAAATACACATGTTAATGATATATTGGTTTACATGCATAAATTCATTCTAATTAAATGCATCTTAATCACGTCCTTTAGAGCATTTATTAACAAAATATTCATTTATGGTGATCTTCAATGCTACACTACATTTTTCGTTCATAAATTTCTATTTTACCTTCTCTCTTCTTCTTCTCTTCTCTTCTTCTTCTTCTTCTTCTTCTTCTTCTTCTTCTTTTTTAATAAAAATTTGAAACAAAGGAAAGCAATGTGCTCTAACAAATTTTTAACAAATAAACTTTTAATTAAAAAAAAAAATGTATCCAAACAAATACTTGGGTATTACTTTTCGGCGTTCCCAATTTCGTATTCCAAAATTATCTTTGCTTTGAAGAAGAGTGTACATGAAAGTTACGTTATTAACACGAATAAATACCATCGAATCACATCGACTACTTCCAACGTTCGTCAATGTACACACTGGTTGCGGTTAGTTACAGTTTTTTTTTTTTTCCCTCTAAAACCAATGGAATCATCAATGCAATCATTGATAAAAGGTTTAACGGTCATGGAGGGATGAGGAAATCTGCGAACCAGATTTTTTAGTGGTGTATCCAATACTTAGATGAATATTGGCCAGCTTGTACTCTACCTGTGAAGAAGTCTAGTGCAGCAAAGAAAAACTGGGTGCCTCCTACGGGTTTAAACTATAAGGAAAATGTAGATGGTGCTGTGTTTTCTGCCCAAAAAACAGCTGGAGTAGGAGTTGTAATCAGAGACAATGAATGTCATTTTATTGCTGGACTTAGCAAGAAGCTTAATCTTCCTTTAGGGGCGATTGAAACTGAGGCTACGACAGTTGAAGTTGGAATTACATTTGCTGGGGAGATTGGGATTCGGGATTTTGTTTTGGAAGGTGACTCTCTTATTATGATACAAGCTTTGTCTGATTCTGCCCTAGCACCATCTTCGGTGGCTTCTCTGGTTTATGGTATTGCAGTGGCTGCTTATGATTTTAGGAGTGTGAAATTCTCCCATGTCTGTCGCAATGGAAATATTCTTGCTCATTTGTTAGCTAAACATGCTTTAGGCATTGTTGATTATTGTGATTGGAATGAAAAAAGTTCTTGTTTTATTGAACAAGCTCTTCTCCATGATGTATCCATGGCTTTTACTAATTAATGAAGTTTCAGTTTGTTATAAAAAAAAAATATATGTGCCATCGGTTGTGGCTAGTGACATTTTTTTTTTCCCTCTAAAATCCAATGAGATAAATGTAATCATTGGTAAAAGGTTTGAAAACTAATCACTCCATGAATCACCCCCTTCTTACATGAGAGAGAGAGAGAGAGATCCTAAGTGTTACCAAGTCCTAACATATCCCCTTATATGTGCATTTATTGAATTAATACTTTCAAAATACTACTATTATATTACAAGTTCTATATGTTCTTAACACTTATGTCAAATTTCATCTAATCGAATTTCTAATTGCTATTTGATCCATAAATTTATATTTTAAGCATAGCTTTAAAATACGAAAATTTGAAATTTAAACATTTTATAGATGAGATAATTATTAATCTCATTTTGAAATTTTACAACATGAAGAATATAAAAAGAAATATAATTCAACTGTGAATTTATTGAAATTCACATCTAATAAAAAAGTATTGTGTAGTTTAATATTATTTAAGAGTAATACTACAGCCACAAACTATTTTACAATATTTTTACAAAATGTTGACGTGGCTAACCTCTTATTGGTTTTCATCAAAACCTACCATTAATATCACTTTTTCATTTACCAATAATCACTTACCGCATTAGCGGTTTGTAAAAAAATTTATAAAATAGTTTGTATCTCTAGTATTATTTATTATTTAAAGTTACAGTAAATATAACTAGCTAGAACTCAAACTATATATTTGGAAAGCAGCAATATATATATATTAGGGAAGAGAATAGCAACAAAATTAATAACAAGCCAGTGTCCTTGAATCAAACATATCATTACGCTGTTTTAAAATGTCTTGCTATTTAGGGTCTGTTTGGATAGAACTTATTTTGCTGAAACTGAAAACTAAAAACATTGTAGCAAAATAATTTTTAAATGTGTAAATAGTACCGTGGGGCCCATTTTTAATGAAAAAATGATAAAAAATGAAATTTGTGGGTTCGTGAACAGTGCATCCATGCACTGTTCATAGAAAACTGGTCAAATGTTGCGGCTACTGTTCATATACAGTACATGAATAGTAGCCGCTTGTGAGGGGAAAACGCGTGAAAAAAAAAAAAAAAAAAAAAAAAAAAAAAAAAAAGAGAAAACGCAGAAACGGAAACGCAACGCAGCAGATGTTGGAACCAAACACACACTTAATATGGAAAAAAGGCTTCTTAAACATCTCCAGTGTCCTTGAAAATTGTTCAAGTAGGTAGGTTAACCCAAATTTGGGTTGCCTAATCTTTGTTCGGTGCAACAAAGATGACAATTTTTGTACTTTAAAAATTATTCTTACTTGCACGCTAGAAAATTTTCACATATTTTGGACACGAATTATTATTAGAGCTGATACATATCATATTAACTAACTGCATTAAAGTTTCGCACAAAAGTTTCATTAGTCGTTGAGCTTCTTCTTTCTTTTTCGTTTTTTTTAATGATTGTTTATTTTAAGTCAAAATATTAGCAACCAAATACAGGAGATGAAGTCATTCCGAATGTTTTTCATTTCCACCAAAACATAGTGTTGAAACATATTGACTCCACCTAAGACATGCTTCTCTAAATCAAAATAAAGCAGAAATAGAGATATGTATTATTAATACCGAAATGATACATATCTGTGTGATGATTACCAAGAAACATACCAACCAAGCATAATTTAAGCAAGAGGAAGGTTCCCGTGGATGAGACTTGCTCTCTGTGTGATGATTACCAAGAAACAAATATGCATGCTCTATGGCTGTGTGAACAAGTTCAATCTGTGAGGAAATCAGAACATAGATTCTGTTTGCTCTACCAGAAACAGTATCGATCATTCATGGATATTCTCTTTGAAACGGTTCTGGACAGAGGTTCGGTTTTTCATGTAGCTTGGTTCTCCACTATTGCTTGGGTTTTATGGCAGAGAAGGAACAGGCTCAGAGAGAAACAGCCAGCTTGGCCTCTCCACGAGGTCAGTAGACGAGCAAAGGATTCAGTGATGGAGTTTTTTGACATTCACAAGAAGAGTCCTCTCGTGTAGTCTTTTACAAGGCCAATTTTGATGCTGCCTTCTTTGAGAATGATGGGGTTGCTAGTATTGGAATTGCTGTTCGTGACTGTAATGCTAATTCTATTGCAGCTTTAAGTAAAAGGATTAGGATGCCTCATTCTGTGGAGCTTGCAAAGGCTTTGGCGTGCAGCCGTGCTGTTTCTTTTGCCCAAGAATTAAGCGTTTTTTTAGGTGGTGTTTGAAGGTGACAGTCTACGGGTCATTCAGGCCATCAATAGCCAGGGAGCAAATCTGAGATGTTTGGTCATATTATAGAGGAAATTCACTGCCTACGGTTTATATAGCTCTAGTTTTAATCATGCAAAGAGGAAGGGTAATAAGCTTGCCCACGCAGTTCTATTTGTAGACACCACTATTTGGGTAGAAGATTTACCTAGTAATTTGGATGATGTTTTTCAATTTGATTTAGTATATCAATAAACTTTCTTATCTTTCTCTCAAAAAAAAAAAAATTTGAAATTATTTATTTGTTTGGGTGCAAAATTAGCTCATAATTATTATACCTCTAGATTGTATCTAACAATTATTGCATGTATCTAATTCTTGGAAAATTATTGAATATTCTGAGAATACCATAAATACATAATCTCTTCTCTCACATGAATTGTGGGTTCCACCATAAATTTAATTAGTGAGACTCACAGTTGTTTGAGAGTGAGGAGTATGCATTTATGGTACTCCGAGAGTACTACCCAATAATTTCCCCTAATTCTTATATGTAATGTAACATAAAAATTTGATAGAAGTAGAACTTTATTATTCTTTATTTTATGCTTTTTTAATTCAAAAAACAATATGTAATCAAATAAAATAGTGGGGGGAAAAATCATAAATAGTTGCATAAATAGTCTATTAAGATCCTTCAAAACGTTCTACTAAAAGCAATTAGAGGCTTAGAGCAGTGTTCAATAATAATAAAAAAACAAACAAAAAAAGGCAAGTAGCTAGTGAAATAACAGGCTCGTTTTTAATTAATACCCTTGCATTTGAAGATATCACACGACTTATAACTATAGCTCACCATAAATAAAAGGGAAAGTTGAACTAGAAATAAAAATGCCCTTCCTTCTTCAATTTTAGTCAGTATCATACTCCTTTAAATGTTACTCTACCATTATTATTAAATTCGAGTCAACCAAATACAATAGAAAGATACAAGACACTGTTCAGTGCAAAGTTTTATTTATTCAATTGTTGCTGCGCTGGAATTAATGCAAGCCTGCAACTTGTATAATTCAAAGCAAAGAGAACGAATAAAATGAACGACAACATATATATCACATAATTTACAAGTCGTGCAATTTCGTTGAGAGTCATATTCGGACATGAGCATATAAGGTCCTTAGGATGGTGCAATTGACTTGTGGTCAAGGCTTTTGTCAAATTGTTGCTGATCAAAGCTAGAAGAAGATGATCCGCTCTCTTTGTTTGTCGATCCAGATTCGCCTTGGGCAGACTTAGCATGCAAACCTGCATGACCAAACTTCTCATTTTTGGCAATCTTTTCATCAATATGCACATCATCCTCAATTGACAATATCACAGACTGTGTTCCACGGGGACCCGGTATGATAGCCTCCCTAACCTTCTTATGTTCATCTACGTGAATAATTTCGACTTCTTGAACTGCCTTCTTCTTCTTCTTGTTGAGGAAACAAAAGAGAGCAGCCGCAAGGAATGCCAAGAAGAGAAGACTTCCAAATGAGATGAACACAATGACTATTACTGTGGGATGGTTGTCTGATGGTGGCGATGGTGGTGGTGGCGGGCGAACATGAGGAGGCGGTGGAGCTCTTGGGTGAAATGGGGGTGGTGGTGGAGGGAAACGTGGGACATTGAAGTCATTGGTTTGAGGAGAGGCCATTTTAGTGTCAATAGATAGCTTGAGTTGATAGATTGAGTTGTTGCTAAATGGGTAGGAATTGAGCTCCTATTTGTAGTGTGAATGTTTGGATTAATTTTCTAGTTGGAATTCGTAGCAAGTTTTTAGTGACTTGAACCCCATTCTAAGAATTGGTATGGTTTGTTTGCATTGGAAAACACTTCTTTCCCACTAGTTTTTGTTGGAAATTCGTGTATTGATGAACACAATTAACTAGTGTGTTCACAATTAACAAGTGTATTGATGAACCCCTATCATGCTGAAGATGTCAGTTGGGGGACTGTTCACAAGAACTGAGAATTTCACAGTGGAGAGTGTTGACGTAAGCTGAAGTCAATCTCAAGTGTCACAACAGCACACAAAAAATAAAAATAAAAAAATAAAAATAAAAATAATAGTGCATCCAGAATGCAATCCAAATCAGCATTCATGTATCACAAGTTCCACTTTGCCATTCTTCTCAATAGAACCATATTACTGGCTACCATTGTGATCTTATTTCCAAAAATTATTTTTAAAAAAATGAAGAAAAAGGCTAATTTATGAAAGAAATATTGTTCCAAACTTTCAAAGGTAAGAAAAGTTAGTTTCACACAGTAGTGAAGTAATTTGTGTAAGTGTAAAATTTTACAAAAACTTCTTTTCATTCTTATTCTGTTTTGATATAGATATAATAGAAATTTATTAATAATTACAAATAACTGTACATTGGTGGTGGAATCTCCTCCAACCACATATAATCCCCACCAAATTTAAAGGAAATGACAAAGATTTCTCATCCATACTAATATATTCCAAAAAAAAAAAAAAAAAAAACAAAAGGATTGCACCATTTTATGATACTACTATTAAGAAGTGTTTTTCAAATTCATTGGAAAACCTCTTGAAGATTTCATCTCAATTAACGAGTGTCTAATGCTTCGTTTGGGAGTTTATAAAGGATTGAAATAAAATAAAATTAGTAAATTATAAAGAAATAGAATGAAATGAAATTTTTTAAAATTATAAAATGAAATTAAGTAATATTATTATTGTTTGGATGTTTTAAAATAAGAGAATTGAAAGAAATGAAAGGTAAATATCATTATTTTGGAGTAACATAGAGAGAAATGAATGAAATAATTTTATTACAATATTACTATTAGATTCATATTTTAAAATAAATAGCTAAATATATAGGGGTGTTTTTGAAGTTTCAGTGAAAATTTCGTTAAACTTAATTTCATTATCTCTAATTCCTCCTAATTTGGGGGAATGATAAAATTGAGATTTTTAGTGAATAGAGAGAAGTGAGAATTTCCTCATACCTATTTCATTCCCAGCTATTTAAACTTACATGTAATGACAATAAAAAATTAAAAAAAATTAAAAAAATAAAAACTTACATGTGAATGGTTTTTCTATTTCCTCCATTAAAACTCTCAAATAAGGGAAATGAATAAATATTTTAAAACTATTTTTTCCATCCCCCAAATGAGGGCTAAGTGCACATGTTAAATTTTAATAAAAAAATGTTCAATTATAAGCTATAACGCACACTTTTCTAGAAAATAAAATACACATGTTAATGATGTATTGGCTTATATACCTAAATTCATTATAATTAAATGCATCTTAATCACGACCTTTAGAGCATTTATTTACAAAATATTCATTTTTGGTGATCTTCAATGCTACACTATATTTTTCATTCATAAATTTCTATTTTACCTTCTCTCTTCTTCTTCCTCTTTTTTTTTTTTTTTTTTTTTCAATAAAATTTTGAAACAAAGGAAAGCAATATTGTTAGGTTCTAAGACTTTAAGAACTAATGTATTAGAACTTCAATTTGTATATGTTGGCAAACCATGATCGAAACATTTAGTCTAAGTTTAGACTTGCTCAAAGTTTGGTTTAATGTAAGGTTGGAATCAAGTAATTGCAGGAAATTACTGTTCAATTTCTACAAGGCTCGAGCGATCGAAGAATAGACTCGATCGATCAAGAATCATGGATCATAAATTTTCTACAGAATTTCTAAACGCAGCCTAAGCCCATATAACGTGTAAAGTTAAGTGTTTCACTCCTTGTATAAAAGGAAAAACCCTAAATACGTTTAAAAAGTATTTGTTGAGTCTTTTGTGAGATTTGAGAGGTTTGTACCTTTAAACACACACATAGAGCTATTAAGATCAAGATCAAGATTCACATCAAGAACTTGATAGTTGTTTTAGTTTCTGCATAAAGAACATTCAAGAAGATCTAAAACCTTTGAGTGGAGTCTCGAAGTCACAAGTAGGAGAACTTGTGGTTGCTGCAGATCAAGGAAAGAAGTAGTCTGTGAACTCGGACCTGTCACGTAGTCGTGGTAGTAAGTTTTCTACACAAGATAGCAATAGGATGTCAGTGGTCTAAGTGTTATTGTATAAATTTCAATTCTTTCATAGTGGATCTGTTTTTATCTTGAGGATAACTAGATTAAATCCTCCCCAGGTTTTTTACCGATTTGGTTTTCTTAGGTCATCAGATCTTTGTGTTTCTTACTTTCCGCTTTATATTTGTTTTGCTCACAATAGTTTAACCTAGTATTGAATAACAAACTTGTTAATTAACTTGACTTAATATTAGGTTAAACATATTGTGTTAAGGCATCTAAAACCTAACTGAGGACTTTAAACCCAAAGTAACTACCATTACCTAAAAGCAAGAATGTGGACTTCATCCTTGTTGATAAGCTTGTAGGATCTCTACAATCCTATGAGTTAGACCTACCCAAAACTAACAAATCCAAATCAATGGCTCTTAAGTCAGTTGATGATGTTGATGATAATGGATTTGATGATGAACTCTCTTCTACAGAAATTGCATATCTTGCCAAAAACTTTAGAAACTTTCTCAAGAATAACAATAGAAGGGCAAGAGGTAGAAACAATGCTAAACCTAAAAACTTTAAGAAAAATGAACCAACTAAAATCAATAAGACTGAAAAATCAAAAGAAAAAGTTGGTCAATCTTCTAGTAATTCTCTAGGACAACAATGTTTTGGTTGTTAAGGGTATGGTCAGGTGAAATTAGAATGTCCAACATTCTTGAAATCAAAGGGTAAAGCTATGGTTGTAACCCTTAGTGGCGGTGAAGTTTCTGATCATTAGTCTGGAAGTGATGAAGATGGAAACTTTTTTGCTTTCACAGCTACTGCTGTAGTTAATGAAAGTGATCTGGTTGAAGAGAACCCTTTTGATGGGGAACTCTCTGAGAGTGCTGACTTGCAAGAAGCTTATAACAAGTTATGCAAGGTTGTTGCAAAGGATGCAATGAGTGTGAATTTAAGGCTAAAGAAGATTGCCACTCTTGAACAAGAAAAGAAAAACTTGTTGCTGAATTTGCTTGATGCTAATGAACTACTAAATAAGGTGAAGGTTGAAAATATTATGCTGCTTGATAGAATTAAGAATCTAGAACTAGAGTTGTTTATTGGTAGAGAACAATCAAATAGGTCTACTAGTTCTAAACTTGATCACATGTTGAGTATTCAGAAGTTTCCCTTAGACAAATTAGGTTTAGGTTTTGTTGATAGCATCACTGTGTCTAAAACTCATTCCACAAACTTTGTTCCTTCTTCTAAACCATCTAAGATAGCAATTGTTAAGCCAAAAGAAGAAGTTCCTGCTTCTAGGAAGATTATGGTAGATCTTAAAGGGCCTAAGCCTAAGAGTCCTAACTTCCCTGAGGATAAAAAGCATGATAAACCATTGTGGGTTTGTCATTTTTGTAGAAAAGCTGGGCATACTCGCCTAAACTGTTTCAAGTTGCAAGCTGCTAAGTGAGCAACTAAGCAAAAAGTATCTGTGCCTCAAGCACAAGATCCTATGTTACTTATTGGTGAATTGGTAAAGGCTTTGAACCTTTATATCAATACTAGAGTTTCTCATCATTCTAATCTGAATAATAACTCCAAAACCAATGTTACATCTAAGAGGTTATAGATGCAAAAAGCTCAATCTAATTGAGTATTTCTGACATGGTCCTTGTGGTTCATCTCAAAATCCTTTGTGACCATTTTCTTGATTTTTTGTTTTGTTTTGTTTTGTTTTGTTTTATTGTTTTTTTTTTTTTTTTTTTTTTTTTTTTTTTTTGTTTCTAGGATTTGTATTGCATTACATTCATGCATTTCATATTAGGTTGTTTTTGTTTTTTTTTAAAAAAAAAAAAATTAAATGGAAAGAGGAATGTGGAAGGATGTATTTTGTATTACATATCATGGATGTGTAGTTAAGTTGGTCATATTATCTTGCATAACATGCCTGTGTACCTTGGTTAGCTTGGATGAGTTTATTTTTCTGCACTTTGCTAGTTCTAGCTATGTAGTGCATGTTGTGTGTGAGTTGTTTATAGTTTTTGATCACGTGATCTTGATTTTGAAGTTATATGCTTTTAATTGTAAGGACTAAAAAATTTTAAGAGAAATGCATAAATAACCATCTCACCATTATTTACTAGCCGATCATGAACACCTTAGTGCATATCATAAGATTTTGTGCTCGAGAAAGTGTAGCACATGCACAAAAAGAAAATAAGGTGTAGCCTTAAAAAAACAAAAAACAAAACAAAGAAAGAAATAAAAAAAATGTATGTATACAATAAGGCTAATAATAATAATAAATATTTAAAAAAAAAAAAAAAGATTGCAAGCTTTTTTTTTTAAGGAGATGTGGGAGTTATATGATGTAACTCTTTAGGTGATAGTTACTTTCAAATTTATGTGATGAATAATGTAGAAATTGTGATTGATTACTATCTACATATTACTTCACATGTATTTCATGCTGTTTATAGATGAGATAATTATTGATCTCATTTTGAAATTTAAAACATGAAGAATATAAAAAGAAATATAATTCAACAGTGAATTTATTGAAATTCGCATCTAATAAAAAATTATTGAGTAGTTTAATATTATTTAAGAGTAATGTTACAAGCACAAACTATTTTACAATATTTTTATAAAATGTTAACATGACCAACCTCTTATTGGTTTTCATATAAGCCTACCATTAATATCACTTTTTTATTTACCAATAATCATTCACTTCATCAGCAGTTTGTAAATTTTTTTATTAAATAGTTTATATCTCTAATATTATTCATTATTTAAAGTTACAGTAAATATAACTAGCTAGAACTCAAATTATATATATGGAAAGCAACAATATATATATATATATATATATATATTAGGGAAGAGGAAAGCAACAAAATTAACAACAAGCCAGTGTTCTTGAATCAAACATATCATTACGCTGTTTTAAAAGGTCTTGCTATTTAATATGAAAAAAAAAAATCTTGTTAAACATCTCCAGTGTCCTTGAAAATTGTTCAAGTAGGTAGGTTAATCCAAATTTGGGTTGCCTAATCTTTGTTCGGTGCAACAAAGATGACAATTTTTGCACTTAAAAAATTATTCTTACTTGCAAGCTAGAAAAATTTCACGTATTTTGGACACGAATTATTATTAGAGCTGATACATATCATATTAACCAACTGCATTAAAGTTTCGCACAAAAGTTACATTACTAGTTGAGCTTCTTCTTCTTTTTCGTTTTTTTTAATGATTGTTTATTTTAAGTCAAAATATTAGCAACCAAATACAGGAGATGAAGTCATTCCGAATGTTTTTCATTTCCACCAAAACATAGTGTAGAAACATATTGACTCCATGATGCAGCGTAGGCAACTGATATAGCGTAGGCGTGTAGAAGCAGAATCTGTAACACACAATTACTACAACTCTTCCACGAAACCTAAGTTCTACAAGAACACTAGGCTAGCAGGCAAAATAATAAAGAAAACCTCTCTAACAAGCTTTTATTAATCAACGCCTAACAATAACAATCAACCCTTCTATGAAGAGTATTTATAGGTGTAGAATTTCTCCTACTCCTTTTAGGAAAAGATATTATAAAACCTACTTCTACTTGAGAAAGGAAAAACAATTTAACTAGGGAAAGGAAAACAATTCAAATCCTAATTCAACTAGGAAAAGCAAATAAATCCTAATTCCACTAGGAAAGAAAAAAACAACATAAAATATTAAAATATTTTATTCTTCCTTAACCAATCTGCATCATTCTCTCGGGGTTGGGGAAAACTCGTCCTCGAGTTTTGTGGCAATCTTCCACGATCAATTGGAACCCCGAATAATCCTCTCCATCCTATTCTTCTGTGCAAGACAAGACAAGTCAATATGCTACTTATCAATCTTTTCTCACTCATAATAAATCTTGATGTACGAATTTTTGTTCTTGACTTCTTTTGCCACGGCGGGATATATGAAGCAAGTACTAAAAAAGAATCCATGCACACATCCAAAAACTTCATATTTCTTCCTCCACAAAGATTACTTAAAATCACTCGTTCACGCCTCTTGTAGACATCTATCAATTCTTGTTCAATAAAATCCTCCCAGAAGGGATCAATAACTTTTTGTTTTTGAATGTCAAAAGTCCCATCAACGATGTGAGTTATGGGCTCACCTCGTATGTAAATGACTTTATTTTTATCAAGCTCAACCTTTTCTCCTTGACTAAAATCTTCAGGATAGTCATCATAAATTAGTGGAGAATCCCAATTTACTATACAAACTCTTTCAATGTATTCATTCTCCTTTTTGATATCGTAGTCCTCCTCCTTGACATCAAAATACTCCTCCTCCTCCACATAACATGGATTTGGATGACAGTTTTGAGGTTGGTTTTCAACGGCTAAGGCGGCGAGCTGCTTTGAAAGCGCATCAAACCACTCCTCTGTTCGTTGAAAGAACGCCTCTAATTGTGCATCGTGTGCAATCTCATCGCATTCATACACGTCATCTATGGCAACAAGTCTTCCCCCACATGCTCCTCTTTGTGCCATGGTAGGAACCTAGCCTTGCTCTGATACCAACTGATGCAGCGTAGGCGTGTAGAAGCAGAATCTGTAACACACAATTACTACAACTCTTCCACGAAACCTAAGTTCTACAAGAACACTAAGCTAGCAGGCAAAATAATAGAGAAAACCTCTCTAACAAGCTTTTCTTAATCAACACCTAACAATAACAATCAACCCCTCTATGAAGAGTATTTATAGGTATAGAATTTCTCCTATTCCTTTTAGGAAAAGATATTATAAAACCTACTTCTACTTGAGAAAGGAAAAATAATTTAACTAGGAAAAGGAAAACAATTCAAATCCTAATTCAACTAGGAAAAGCAAATAAATCCTAATTCCACTAGGAAAGAAAAAAACAACATAAAATATTAAAATATTTTATTCTTCCTTAACCAATCTACATCACTCCACCTAAGACATGCTTCTCTAAATCAAAATAAAGCAGAAATAGAGATACGTATTATTAATACCGAAATGATACATATCTGTGTGATGATTACCAAGAAACATACCAACCAAGCATAATTTAAGCAAGAGGGAAGGTTCCCATGGATGAGACTTGCTCTCTATATGATGATTACCAAGAAACAATTATGCATGCTCTGTGGCTGTGTGAACAAGCTCAATCGGTGAGGAAGTCAGAACATAGCTTCTGTTTGCTCTACCAGAAACAGTATCGATCATTCATGGATATTCTCTTTGAAACGGTTCTGGATAGAGGTTTGGTTTTTCATGTAACTTGGTTCTCCACCAGGGCCGACTGAAGCTATAGGCGATTAAGGCAACCGCCTAAGGCCCCAACTTCTAAGAGGGCCCCCAAATAGTAATATAATATATTATATAATATTAATTTCTCATTTTTTTTTTAAATGGCCCCGTTTCTCACTCTGAACCTAACATGAAGGCAAAAAAAAAAAAAAGGAGCCCGTGAAGATTGAAGGCTAATCCCAACTCCCATCAAAAAAAAAAAAAAAGAAGAGGCCTGTGAACTGACGTGAAGGCTAATCCCAATAGCCGTTTCTTACACTGAACTGACATTAAAGCTAATCCCAATTCCCATCATCTGAAAAAAAAAATAAAAAAAAGGGTCGTTTCTCACACTGAAGTGACACTATTCCCATCCCCAAATCTTTTGCTTGCAGAAGAAAAGATTGCAAAAGGCAGAAATCTTTAGCTTATAGGCAAAACCGCATAAAGAAGAAACAGATAAGAAAAGGCAGAAAAAAGAAAGAAGAAAAAAAAAAAAAAAAACTCTCACTCTCTGACTCTCTCTCCATCTTGATTCTAAAAAAAAAACAATGTTTTTAGTTAACTTACTCATCAATCGGTGTTAGCAATAGACTTGGTGTGTTCACAGAGCTTCATTTCAGGTTCTTTTCTGCTTTCTCTTCCTTTGCCTCTTTCGTCTACTACAGCTGCTGGGTGTCTAAGTTTTTTTTTTTTTTTTGAAGAGGAGCTACTGGGTTTTACTCTTTCTTTTTGGCTTTAGATCTTCTTCAGCTGATGGGTGTCTGAGTTTTTTTTTTTTTTTTTGAAGAGGAGCGGTTGGGTTTTTGCTCTTTCTTTTTGGCTTTAGATCTTCTTCAGCTGATGGGTGTCTGAGTTTTTTTTTTTGGAAGAGGAGCTACTGGGTTTTTACTCTTTCTTTTTGGCTACAGTTTTCTCTAGGAGCCTAGCTGTCTATGGAATGGTCTAGATGACCCCCTAAAGATGTAAAGTATTGTTTTGCTTTAGCTTTTGGCTTTACACGTTTTGTTTTATTCTTCTTTTTGGCTTTACACCTTTTTTTTTTCTTTTTTTTCTTTTTTTTTTTAAGAAATCAGATTTAGTGGGATGGAACCATGAGGGATAGTGGGCTCTAGGCTTGTCTTAGTTTTAGTGTGGAGCAAGTTGGGTCTTATACATTTTGCTAGTGGGTTGGTCTTAGTAGATTCAATCTTTTGCTAAAAAAAAGGTTTAATGCTACACAAAAAAAAAAAAAAAAAAAGAGTATTGATAAGTGATAACAAAATTATAAATTAAGAATAATTTACTTTGTATTAATATTAATTTTTTTTTTTTTTTTTTGTGCAGGTTTAAATTGTAAAGTGATCATATTAAGTAGAGCTGCAATTGTGCTTTTGATAAACCAGGTTCTATTGTTTTATACATTAAATTTATATTATTCTAGTTAATTTTTTTTTTTTTTTTATTATAGATTGTGTTTCGTTTATTCATAAATATTTTTTAATTACAAATGTCTACTAAAAAATATCCATCTGGATATGAAAAACTAAAAAAAAAAAAAGACAAAGAGAAGAATTAATTGAATCTCAAAAAGGAGCTATGGACAAATTTATTACTAGTAAAAAACAAAATTTTGTAGAAAATTTGAGTGAAGGTTTCATAAATAAACAAGAAATTCATCAAAAAGAGTTGGAAGATAATGAAAATATACAACAAAATGATAATAACGAATGTAGTCATGATAATGTTCAAACATTATTAAATTTAATTTAATTTAATTAGTAATTTTGCCTCTCAAAAAGCAAGAAAAATAAATTTTAATTGAAAAAATATATGAATTTATAATTAAATTAAATAAAAGGCCCCATTTAAAGTATTCGCCTAGGGCCCCCAAATTCATGGAGCCGGCCCTGTTCTCCACTATTGCTTGGGTTTTATGGCAGAGAAGGAACAGGCTCAGAGAGAAACAACCAGCTTGGCCTCTCCACGAGGTCAGTAGACGAGCAAAGGATTCAGTGATGGAGTTTTTTGACATTCACAAGAAGAGTCCTCTCGTGTAGTCTTTTACAAGGCCAATTTTGATGCTGCCTTCTTTGAGAATGATGGGGTTGCTAGTATTGGAATTGTTGTTCGTGACTGTAATGCTAATTCTATTGCAGCTTTAAGTAAAAGGATTAGGATGCCTCATTCTGTGGAGCTTGCAAAGGCTTTGGCGTGCAGCCGTGCTGTTTCTTTTGCCCAAGAATTAAGCTTTTTTTTTAGGTAGTGTTTGAAGGTGACAGTCTACGGGTCATTCAGGCCATCAATAGCCAGGGAGCAGATCTGAGATGTTTGGTCATATTATAGAGGAAATTCATTGCCTACGGTTTATATCGCCCTAGTTTTAATCATGTAAAGAGGAAGGGTAATAAGCTTGCCCATGCCCTTGTTAGATGAGCAGTTCTATTTGTAAACGTCACTGTTTGGGTAGAAGATCTACCTAGTAATTTGGATAATGTTTTTCAATTTGATTTAGTACATCAATAAACTTTCTTATCTTTCCCTCAAAAAAAAAAAATTTTGAAATTATTTATTTGTTTGGGTGCAACATTAGCTCATAATTATTATACCTCTAGATTGTATCTGACAATTAATGCCTGTATCTAATTCTTGGAAAATTATTGAATACTCCGGAAATACTATAAATGCGTAGTCCCTCCTCTCACATGAATTATGGGTTCCACTATTAATTTAATTAATAGGTCCCACAATTATGTGAGAGGGAGAAGTATACATTTATAGTACTCCAAGAGTACTACCCAATAATTACCCCTAATTCTTATTGTATTTGACAATTAATGCCTGTATCTAATTCTTGGAAAATTATTGAATATTCCGGAAATACCATAAATGCGTAGTCCCTCCTCTCACATGAATTGTGGGTTCCACCATAAATTTAATTAGTGGGATCCACAATTATGTGAGAGGGAGAAATATGCATTTATGGTACTCTAAGAGTACTACCCAATAATTACCCCTAATTCTTATATGTAATGTAACATAAAAATTTGATAGAAGTAGAACTTTATTATTTATTATTTTATGCTTTTTTTAATTCAAAAAACAATATGTAATCAAATAAAATAGTGAGGAAAAAATCATAAATAGTTGCATAAATAGTCTATTAAGATCCTTCAAAACGTTCTACTAAAAGCGATTAGAGGCTTAGAGCAGTATTCGATATAAAAAAAACAAACAAACAAAAAAAAAAAAAAAAGACAACTAGTGAAATAACAGGCTCGATTTTAATTAATACCCTTGCATTTGAAGACATCACACGACTTATAACTATAGCTCACCATAAATAAAAGGGAAAGTTGAACTAGAAATAAAAATGCCTTTCCTTCTTCAATTTTAGTCAGTATCATACTCCTTTAAATGTTACTCTTACCATTATTATTAAATTCGAGTCAATCAAATACAATAGAAAGATACAAGACACTGTTCAGTGCAAAGTTTTATTTATTCAATTGTTGCTGTGCTGGAATGCAAGCCTGCAACTTGTATAATTCAAAGCAAAGAGAACGAATAAAATGAACGACAACATATATATCACATAATTTACAAGTAGTGCAATTTCGTTGAGAGTCATATTCGGACACGAGCATATAAGGTCCTTAGGATGGTGTAATTGACTTGTGGTCAAGGCTTTTGTCAAATTGTTGCTGATCAAAGCTAGAAGAAGATGATCCTCTCTCTTTGTTTGTCGATCCAGATTCGCCTTGGGCAGACTTAGCATGCAAACCTGCATGACCAAACTTCTCATTTTTGGCAATCCTTTCATCAATATGCACATCATCGTCAATTGACAATATCACAGACTGTGTTCCACGGGGACCCGGTATGATAGCCTCCCTAACCTTCTTATGTTCATCTACGTGAATAATTTCGACTTCTTGAACTGCCTTCTTCTTCTTCTTGTTTAGGAAACAAAAGAGAGCAGCCGCAAGGAATGCCAAGAAGAGAAGACTTCCAAATGAGATGAACACAATGACTATTACTGTGGGATGGTTGTCTGATGGTGGCGATGGTGGTGGTGGTGGTGGTGGCGGGCGAACGTGAGGAGGCGGTGGAGCTCTTGGGTGAAATGGGGGTGGTGGTGGAGGGAAACGTGGGGCATTGAACTCATTGGTTTGAGGAGAGGCCATTTTAGTGTCAATAGATAGCTTAAGGAGTTGATAGATTGAGTTGTTGCTAAATGGGTAGGAATTGAGCTCCTATTTGTAGTGTGAGTGTTTGGATTAATTTTCTAGTTGGAATTCGTAGCAAGTTTTTAGAGACTTGAACCCCATTCTAAGAATTGGTATGGTTTGTTTGCATTGGAAAACACTTCTTTCCATTTGTTTTTGTTTTTTTATTTTCTGAAGCTTATTTCTTTCCATCAAGATATTAACGTTTGATAGGTATATCGTTACCTGATAATGCTAATAAGAAGGGGAAAAAAGGGGGTAAAGATAAGGACCAATATGCATTGATTTACACAAACGTTAATTATTTTAGACCTCAATCTATGTCGTCAACGAAAAATCTTAGACCACATAATTTTTCACAATTTTTTGCTACAACTGTAACGTGGCAGAGTATGATTGGTAAAAAAAAAAAATGATGGGTCCATGTGTAAGTGATAGTTAACTACTCACATTCTGCCACATCATAGTTGTGATAAAAAATTGTGGAATAATTTATGGTCCTAAAACTACTCAGCCATCAATTATCTTATCGCTTATGGAAGCAGGTTTGTAAAAGTGGGACTTTTTCTTCATACCTTTAAATTATGTACTACAATGACTTCACATCCAAGAGTGATCACATTCTTGTTTTCCCACCAAAAAAGAAAAAAAAAAAAAAAAAAAAGTGATCACATCCTCACACTGTATGTAAAATGTGAACATTGTTGAAAATTTTACTCACATGTGTCCTTCGTTTTGTAGATCTTAGATATTTAGTGTACGTTTGGATAGCGTTGGGGATGAAAAAAATTTGCACTTTGTTGAAAAAATGGTGGGTCCCACGGTATTGTTCATGATTTTTTGGTACTATTTATGAGCTTACTGCACTTTTTGATACTATTTATGGACCCTACTGTACTATTTCAACTAATTTTTACCTTTACCTACCATACTTTCAATAATAAGTTTTCAATTTCAGTAAAATAAACGATTTCAGTAAAAATTAATTAAACTAAAAGCAGATTTCAAATGTGCCAATGTTACTGGTAGTAGAGTTAAAGGCTTTTTTTTATTTTTGGCAACAGACCAACAAGCTTAAAGCCCACTTATACAGCCCAACATCCTTGAAAATAAATACCAGAACTTGTTAGATTGGACAATCCAAATTTATTATTCAATAGCCCATTAATTCTTTCTAATCTTGAGACTCAGATTCCCAACCCAAAGACTCATTCAGATTGGCCCGTTTCCCAAATGAATCGAGACTGAAATTAGCTTTAGAGTCCATGAATACTTTGATAAAAAACCAATGGGCTATTTTATTTGGCTGACCCAAAAGCAAAAGACAAGTGTATAAAGAAACCATCTTGGCCCTGCCAGTGAAGCCAATCTAAAAACCATAGCACGTCCCATTTGTCTGGGCTGTATCAACACAAGAGCAGCAAATTGGGTCAACAAAAATCTAACAGCAGGGTCCACCCATAGGTGCAAGAAAGACCCAGAAACTATTTGATTGAATAAGCCTATTACTGACCACGACTGGAACAATTTTTAAGTGTTTCCCTCATCTTTGTGAACCAATATTACTGAAAAAAGAGGCACCCAGGAAAGGGAAAATAAGGGGCAGTGTAGTGCCAGTGGATTGGAGGGCAAAAGGTGTGACTGCACATCAATTTAAATCCATTCAAAGTCTAACAAAAGAGCTTGGAATACTTGTGAGATCAATAGATCCTAGTTGATGTCATGTGTAAGTGAAAAGCTCCAAAAAAAAAAAAAAATCAAAGTTTGCTTGCTGTGTGACAAAGTTCCACCCAACGTCACTTTTGCCATAAAATTAGCACCAATTAACGTTAATGCAAGGCTGCCACAGCCCTTAACTTCAGTAAATTTGATTGATGGTTGGACCGAGCCAAGTATTAAAGGTTCATACTCGTTCATTTTATTTTATTTCAAATACGAGCCAAGTTCGAGTTCATTATCAAACAAAATTACATGTTCAAGCTTATTTCATTTACTTGCCGAGCAAGTTCAAGCTTTTTCACGAGCTACTTGATTAACTTATTTTTTTTCCTGTATATAATAAAATCGTGACTAAAATGCTTTACCCATTCACAAATCTATGAATTTTTCGAGTTTGTGTTTATGGGTTTTTGTTAACTTAGTGTTTTTTTGTTGGATTTGATTCAATTCATGTTAGAGGATATGTTTGGAATGATTTGGATTTCATTGGTTTTTATATGGTAGGCTAAGGTAGCTTTTGCAATGCAGAAAATGTAGTTTCATATTGGTCTTTTTCCCAAATGTGTGAGTTTCACTTCAATGTGTGGCTCAAGGAAAGTGTCATTTTCTTTATTGCTTACATTTCAATTCAATGAAGGACTTGAACTTTAGGATAAATCATTTGCATTGCTAAATCTTCATTTTAAATTTAGTATTAGACTATTTCTTTCCTTCTGGGTTCAATCGTTTTCATTGCTTGGTTGTCAATTTGTTTATGGTTAACCTCGACAACTTCTGTGCTTATTTTCACCGGTGGGCAACTTGAGAGGGTAAGAAAAGCTAGGTTGATATGGGTGTTTCTAAAGAAGTGCTTGGTTGCAAAGAAACTGTAAGAAGAGCTTGTGAATTTTTTATTTATTTTTTTTATTATTTTATTAGCATGCCACATGTGCATGTCATTTACTATATAGTTATTTTCTATTAATGAGTTAACAATAAGATCAAATTGATTGTAAATTAAAAATAACAAAGACCAAATTGACTGCTACTAAAATGTAAGGACCAAATCGACCGTGACCCCAAAATGTTATGACCAAAATGGTATTTCTGCCAAAGATTAATTGCCAAATAAATAAAATTTGCACATGTACAGTATAGAAGCTCTCTTTTTTTATAAAATAATGCTTCAAAACTTTCAAATGTAAGAAATTTAATTTCTATTGCAACAGGCAGTTGAATCTCAAACTAGGTTTGGTTATTCAGCAACTGCCAATGAAAAAATAAACAGACAAATGAAAGAATTTCCTAAATGGGTAAAAACAAGAAACCCAGTACAATTTCTCCAATCCCCAAGTCCCAAGTGAATTGATAAACCGTGCCAACCAAGAGAGCTTAGAATCAATGCTAGATGCAAGAGGAGGAAACAAAGCATGCAACTTCTATTGATCATTGGAGGGGAACCCCATTTTTCGACAGCAAGTGTAATAAGAGAATTTCATTCCATGTATCAGGTACCCCAGGCAGACACCAATGGCTACAATCAGGCACAGATGGATTATCACTCCAAGTACCCACGTGTGCATCACTCCGGTATGCATCCATTGGAGTAACATGAAGAACTGTTACAGGAACTGTCATTTTCTTCACAACCTTGATTATGACATCTGAAATTGGGCTTCGGTCCCTTCCATGAGATCTTGATGAAGGTAGTTTAGGCACTTTGCAAGAATTCCGGTTTTTACCACTGACACACACAAGAATCTGTTTATCAGTCAAAGTTTTTGCATAGGCTTATTAGCAGGTTAACCTGGGCTACATCACATACATCAATGGGCATTAGAAACTAATGGTTTTAGGAGGAGAAACAGCATCATAGTAAAGCTAGACAACACACGTTCAGAGAATCTGTGATAAACATTTCAATTCTATAGAACACCACAGAAGTATGACTAGTGGTACATTCATGGGAAACTATATTATTAAATCAATAAGAAAGCTATGAATAACTAGTTACTTATCAAAAAAGAAAGCCATGCATAACTAGTTCCCTGGGGATCTTTGATAAAATATTTTGGGTTATATGATTCAGGATACCACAGAAGCATCATCAAGAGTTACTTTTACAGAACATTAAGATAAATCACAACATACAGCAGAGGTTCCAAACTGTTGAATAGCTATCTACCCTCAACCAGAAAAGAAATTTCCTTTCATTTCACACTAGCCCCATTATATCTGTGTGCGCGCACGCGCTCTATATTTGGCTAGGATGCATATATATATACATATATTTATGGATGTACTATCGATATATCTATATGTATGTGCATGTGAATGTGGAATTATAAATGCATTGATCCTTATCGTAATTGTTGCCACAGGCTGAGGATTACTTTAGTACAAGATCTTGCACCTTTTTTTTTTTACGGAGAGCCTCCTTCAAGATAGGGGTAGCCCTATTGATGAAAAGAAAAGGAAAAGTCGCTTGAGATAGTTTGGTAATGTGCAGTGGAGAGCAATTAATGCACCAGTAAGAAAGAATGAAATGATTCAAGTTGAGGGAACGAAAAAATGTAGAGGAAGACCAAAAACAACACTAGTAGAAATAGTTAAAAAGGACATGTCAACTAAGGAAGTAGTAATCTTGTTGAAGATCCATACCCGACCCCAAAAAATTTGAAACTACGGCTGCTTTGTTGTTGTTGTCCTTCAAGTGTCAAGACTGTGGTATCCAGAAAGAAGAAACTTCCTCTGCCATGCCACAAGAAATTCATTCCTTCCAGCCATATTTGGTTGAAACATAGAATTTCCCTCCTCTAGTTCTAGAAAGGGAGTAACAAGTTGCTTCACAAAACTAACACGACCATCACCTCTGCAGGTCCAGATATATATCTCACCGTCTCGTGTTTCATGTAAGCTTTCTGGGTTCCAATATAAACATGGTAGAAAGTAACAGGTTACCATGAAAAGGAGGTTATTTAGGGTTAATAGGTTTGAGAAACCTGTTCTAAAATTTCAGCGTGCTTGTGTTGAGTCCCAAGAACAATAAGGGCCAGTTCGGTAGCTAAGAAATTCAAATCTTGAGAGTTACAAATTCTTAGTTTAATCTCATAAGATTTTAAATTCCTAAGAGTTAACATTTATATTATTTGGATATACTTAAAATTTGAATTTATATCATATTATAGAAAACACTATATTTAAAAACATAAATTTTAGTGATTAATCTTATAAATATTATTTTAATACTAAAAAATCAATAATTTGACCATTATGGATAATTTTTTAAAATGATAAAATTACCCCTGAACATTAATAAACATCTTATTTGGGTGAAATTATCTATTTTTGTTCTAAAATGAGCTCTATGTAGCTAGTTTTAAGAAAGAAAAAGTGAAAAGTTGGATTAAAGGATCAAATTAGTAATTCTCACAAATATAAGCTATATGAGAACTGAAATTTCCTACCTAAAAGGTGAGAATTAGAATTCTCATTCTTGATGGGAATGGAGATGTTCATTTAAATAGAAATTCTCAAAAATTCTGCCAAACGAACTATCAAATTTTCACAAATCCTCGGATATTAATAATTTCTATCCCAAATTCCTAAGTAACAATCACATCCTAACAATCAAACAATCATTTTGTGCTAAAGACAAGCAAACTAGGTGAAAGGTTATAGATTCATGGAATATAGATATGACTGAAAATTCACTTTCTATGCCAACCTCAAAAAGGCTATTAACATGTTGGCCCCCAAAAAACAAAAAAGTTATTAACATAAAATTGGCAGCAAATACAGTGACCAACTATGCAACACACCTCCAATGGGAAGATTCAAAAGTCCGGAAGAATACACTGGTTCTATTGCTGTTGACCATAGTCTCAACCCAAGATGCCCAAGTGTCTAATGCTTTGCCAAAGGCCGTAGTCAGTGGCATTCCAAGCTTCAGTGAATTACCAACCTGAAAATACCAGCCCCTGTCTGGAAACATGTTAGAAGCATTCTACATATTATATGCATTTATGAAAAGAACAAACTTAATTACAAAAGATTGAGCTGAAAGCTTTATATGACAAATTCATGAAAAGTTTGATGGAGATCTAATAATATGTTTATAAAGAAAAATCATTCAAATAATTTGTTCAGCTATGGAAAGGAAGGTAATGCAGAAGCAAAGACCCTTTCTCAAGCATATTTTAACTGAACAAAATGAATACCTGTATTAGACTGGGTAAAAATAAGGGAGGGGATGGGGAGAATTGCTCAAGGGTAGTTCAATTTAGGGGAGCACTAAGATTGGAGTCACAGGTCTTTTCTAAAATAATAAATGACTGACCTCGTATTATGCATGCTGAATCCAAGTCAGATATATCTTATCTCCTTCTAAAAATGCTCTACTAAAATCATTCCTACTTTGAGATATAGTGAAGTTAAGTGCGAATATATTATTGGGTTTAATATTGTGCCTACCTCTACAATGAAGAATGTCTCTATCTACAAGATTATGATTCCCCTTTCCTATGAAATTTTAAGAACTATTTCTTCTTATAGCCCTAAACCCAAGCCCCAGCCTCTCTGTGCATGTGAGCACCTATACACAGAATAGCCCAAAAATTAATAACAAACAAAAATATACTGAAATAGCCACCAAAACTGAATAATAAGTGACCATGTTCATGTAACACTTAAAAATATGTTATGAATAGTGATTTTATATGCCAAGAAAAAGTGCAGTCTAAAGACCCAACGACCAAAGAGGCTACAAATACATTCTAGCACCTCTATCCTTGACCGCCAAGATGCAAAAAGTAACCAATTACAAATGAATAACTGGCTTCTTGGTCATTGACAATAATGATAATCAGTTGGGGTAATGCTAAATGGATGCTTTTCAAAGATCCATCCTTTTCAATGTTATAACAATGATACATGTTTGGAACTTTGGATTGATGCTCTCAGGCCTTTACTCCAACCATCCAGTTCATTAAACAGAAGTTCCTTACAATGGCAGCTAAGTACTAGACATTCAGAGAATGGCCTAAATTGGAATTACAATTGAGTTTTTTTTATTGGCGTAACAGACTCATCTAGCATCAATAATTCTCAACAAGACTCTTTAAGCTTTAGGTATTGGTTACTTAAATTGTACAAGAAAATTTTGAGATATTCTCTCTATGTAAGAAAATCCCAAAGTAGAACTGCCAGCCCAACTTGAAGCCTTCCTGGACACCTGACTACCAAGGTTTTTACCCACGAAAGGCTCTAAGATTCTAAGATGAGTTCATTATGATGAAAATGCACAACAGGCTTTATGTTATGCTGTTACATGAATTTGAAATCAATTATGGATGAAGCAAGATACATGAAAAATCACTAGTAACTGAAATTAATTAAATTAAGACAGAAATGAAAGGTCAATGTATCATATTATTGTAGAATGCACATATGCACATATATAAAAGGCTTAAGAGGTTGCTGGCATCAGAATGCTTACAAAAATCATAATTGAAATACGTTCTTTTAGTAAGATTTAATGCCATCGATGCTGAGGATATTAGGTAACTTACATTTGAAAAAGCTTGGTCCTTGTCCACCAGTGTCCTGAATTAAATATGAGAACATCAGAATCAATCCACTCTTTGCTGATACTGTCCATCTTATCGAGTCTTAGTGTTGTCTTCACCCTCTTTGGTGCATGCCTTGGCACAGGACCAGGCTGTACCAGGAACACCGATCGATAAAAGTCAATATTTAAATTGAATGAACTGAATCTTACACTTAAAAACCTAATCCGTTTAGTGATCTTTTGGCCATTGACTTCATATACATCCCTCTTATCCTCTACCCCTGTCATAAGCATACATATCAATGACTCCCATTGTGTTCTACTCAATGAATCACCCACAAAAACCACTCGTTTTCCACGAAGCTTTTCAAGAATTGCTCGCGCATTGAATCTTTGAATATCACAATTCTTTGGCTTCCACCTCCACTTTGCATAACCTTTATCTTTCCGCCCATTCGCCAAGCAATTAAATCCATGTTCTGCAAATGGACATCTTGAGGCATCATATAGAGGGTAACTTTCATCTTGGATCCAACTTCCATTTAAAACATTGCATGTGCCATTAGAAACAATGGACTCAGAAATCCCATAACTATTGATGACTGGGCTATAAGTGGGAAACAAATACATATATCCAAATAACATGGCTGAAAGGAAGAATATCAATGAGCCAGTTGCAAAAAGTGTATTGAAGGATACAAAGATCCAAATTTGACAAGGACCCTTTATCATTCTATCACCAAAACTGAAACCCCTTAGGTAGAAATGCCTGAAATGGCCAAATGTGTCCCAGTTGAACTTACTCACTATCTCCATCTTTTGAACACCCCACAAACTACTCACAGATTTAATCATAAACCGATCAGAAAAATGAAGTAATCCCACATTAAAAATCCATCCATGTTAACTGAAAATACCCACACAGATAAAACTTTAAAAGTGAAACAGACATTTAAGTGCCAACTTAACCATAACAAGATCAAATCAAGACCAAAGATTTAAGCACTTGAAACATAGAAAGGGACACACTTCAGCAGAACACAGAACGACAACTTTAACCAGAATAAAATCAAATCAAGACCAAAGATTGTGAAGTTGAAGACCCATAAAGCTCAAAAAGTAAAGCAGTAATCTTACTGTTTCAGCAACTGGGGAACTAAGGAAAAAACTTGCATCTGGATGAGCAAAGTACAAAGAGGAGTGTGGATGAAGTTTGAAGGTGGTTTTGGTCAATTTAGTTAAATACTGCCTTTGCTTGTAATACCAGCTTCCTTGCTTAGTTTCTCAGTTAGATTTGGACAATGATTTCTGAACTAATTTTAACAACTGTACTTTTTTTTAAGTTTTAAGTGTATACCAAAAGCTTTTAGCCAAAAAAAAGTGTATACCAAAAGCTTTTAATTAACGTTTGAATCTTGTCGGTGATGTTCTAGAATCTACAGAGAAATGGAAAGATTGAGTGTAATCAAATGAGTTCGAGATATGTGAGATTGAAACGCGTCGAAATTTTATCGGATCAATATTTTTATAAACAAATAGTATATATATATATATATGGATTCAAGATACACATGTAACTCTGAGCTATACATTTTTTTCAACCATTAATTTCAATTAAATCTAATAGTTAATAACACACAAGCAGCCATGTCATCAACCTCTAAAAATAAATAATCTAGAGCATTAAAAGTCATAATTCTCTTTAAAAAATCATTAACTCCTTCCACCTTTCCCATCTTCTTCTTCTTCTTCTCTCTCTGAGTCTAGACCACACACGTCCTTCTCCTCCGCGGACCCACACAACTCATTGGAGCTGTATGTAGAATTTAGTTTGTTAAATCTAGAAGTATGATTTAGTTTTAGATATCAATGTAAAACCATTTGAGGCCAAAAATTTAAATATTTTACTGGTTAGACTCGTGAGAGTCTTATCCCTTGGCAATAAAGTGAGATAGTTCTGATCTAAATGTCAATTTAGTAATCCAAGAAAAAAAATTATCTATATTTCTTGAATTTTATCACTAAAGAGTCCTTTTATTTGGTTTCTCTTAAGTGAGAATACATCTAAAACTGAAGAAAACTACAAGTCAATTCAAACTTCATATAACTACGGCCAAGCCAAATATTATCTCACGGAATTGATACACTTGTGTAATCCGAACTTTCAAAACAATCGTAACCTACATATTTGGATCTCATGTAAATCTGTGCATATATAAAATACATCCCCAAAGAAATTAAAGGGAAGCAAATTAACTTTGCCTTTGTATCAATTATTTGTAGATCTTATAATTGCTGCCAAAAAAAAAAAAAAACTCTCCCTCAGAGCATTAATAGAAAAGGACTAAAACTAATAAAATCTCATGTAATCACAAGAATTAAAGCTCACTATTAAATAACAGTGAAAACCATTAGAAATAGTTCTTATGTTAAAAACCAATATTGGAAACTACGCAAAAGAACAAAAAAAATGTGGGTATTGGCTGGCTGTGGAGATCAGGGAAGAGAGAAGCCGTAAGTTGGAGAAGAATGTGAAGAGAAAGAGAGTGAGAGAGAAAAACTGAAAAAGTAAAAAACCAAGAAAATTAATTTTCTCTCACTGAGCTAAAAATGGTTTGGAATTTAATTACGAAAGAGAGAGAAAATATATTCTTAATTAGACAAGCTAATGTGAACAATAGAGTTTTTTTTAGCCATTAGATCTAATTGAAATCAATGGTTAGAAAAATGTGTAATTGAGTTATACCAGGTGTAACTCGAACCTATCTCATATATATATATATATATATATATTCCAAATTACAAACTACACCCGTACAATTTGAAAGTATTTGGATTTTATACTCTAGAATTTCAAAATTTGGATTTTATCCTTTAAAGTTCTATTCTATTTACATCAGCAATCCTTCCGTCCATATTTTTTGTTAAGTGTCACATAAATTTGTCACATGTGTTTAGTTTGTCCAATAAAATAATATCACATCATTTTTCTAGTCTATAAAAAATTAAATAATTAAAAATGACATGGCATAATAAAAATAAAGTGACATAATTTTATTAGATGAACTAAATACACGTGGTAAGCTTAGGGCTTGTTTGGTTTGAGCAAAAAATGTGTGTATTTTGTATTCATTTTCATTTTTTGTGGGACCCACTATTAAAAAACTTGTTTGGCTTTGTATTTGTATTCAGTTTTATTTTTAATATCAAAAAAAAAAAAAAAAAAGGATTTGAATGCAAAAACTTAATACAACTTTTTAGTGTTTTCATTTTCTTGAAAATGAATACAATGACATTTTCGTAAAAAAATCAAATCTGTGGGTCCCACTATCACTGACTTGTAACATCAAAGAACACACTCTCTCTCTCTATTTGTTGGTGGTTGTCAGGAAAAAAAAAGTGAAGGGGAAGACAAAGTAGAAAATGATGCCAAACAAAAAGATAGATGGGAACAAAAAATAAGTACAAGATTTAAGTATAGAAAATGAGTACAGAAAATGAAAATAAAAAATGAATACAACCTTAATACAAACCAAATAGGCCCTTATATGACACTTAACGGAAAATATGGACGGAAATGCTACTAATGCAAATGGAATAGAGTTTCAAGTGGTAAAATCCAAATTCTGAAATTTCAAGGTATAAAATCTAAACACCCCCAAACTTTAGGGTATAATTTGCAATTTGGCAAAATTTTTTATAGGATATTGTGGGGCCCGAAATCTGAGGTCCCAGCCCACTTTGTATTAAGGGCCCAAAGCCCAAGCCGAGGAGCCCTACTGCCGAGGACGTATGATGAAAGCCCCTCAAAGGCCCAATGATGTGGCCGAGGACGATCTCACGCTCTACACCTCACAAAACGCCTGAAGAAAAGGACAAACTCAATACAAGAGCAGTACAAGAGAGAAAGCTGCCAACACCGTAATGTGGAGCCCTGCGTCTGACAAGCTCATATTCCAGACCATGCTATTTAACTTTTCCCAACCACCCCCAACCACTCTGATGTATGAATTGATAGGACGAGTCAATACCCCAAAAAGGCAAAACTGACACGTAGACAGAAAAAACGAGAAGTAAACACTAGTATAAAAGGGAAGGAGAGCTAGGAGAGAAGGGGGGAGGAAAAAAGATCCCACAAAAAGAAGAATGGGAAGAATGTGATGCTCCTCGGACTCAGTGCGAGGACTCAAACCCTCCGAGCTACACCGATGTGAAGCCTAGTTATTCTGGCCAAGCCTATCTTCGTATGAGCTTCCATGAAAATCACGACTAAACCGCCGTCCAACGACCAAGGTCCAACCTTTTTAGCCCACTCTCTATGAATTATATTGTTCGGGCCTTTTACATGCAAGCCCAATGTCATTCTTGGGTTGTTAAAAATCGTGTCCCTACAATTGGCGCCGTCTGTGGGAAGGCTTGCGCGTTGGCGCAGGTGGCGATGGAGTCGAGCCCCTATCAAGCAGAGGTCTGCAAAGGTTCCTCCATTTCTAGCGACATGCAGTTGTTGCTCAGACATAAATTTCCGTTAGGGGCTACGCCTACAGTGCCGATGGCACGGGCAGCTCTAGAGGCTTCCAACATCAAGCTAACTCTCCCCACCTTGGTCGAGGGGCTAACCTTCGAAAAGTAAATAAATAAGTAAATAAATACAAGTTTTGGACAGAACCAAGGCCTTGTATGGTCCTCGGACTCAAGCCTATGGGGAAACCAACTACTACAAAGAAAAACTACAAGTTTTGGACAGAACCAAGGCCTTGCATGGTCCTCGGACTCAAGCCTATGGGGAAACCAACTACTTAAAAGAAAAAAATACAAGTTTTGGACAGAACCAAGGCCTTGCATGGTCCTCGGACTCAAGCCTATGGGGAAACCAACTACTTAAAAGAAAAAATACAAGTTTTGGACAGAACCAAGGTCTTGTAAGGTCCTCGGACTTAAGCCTATGGGGAAACCAACTACTTAAAAGAAAAAAATACAAGTTTTGGACAGAACCAAGGCCTTGTATGGTCCTCGGACTCAAGCTTATGGGGAAACCAACTACTTAAAAGAAAAAATACAAGTTTTGGATAGAACCAAGGCCTTGCATGGTCCTCGGACTCAAGCCTATGGGGAAACTAATTACTTAAAAGAAAAAATACAAGTTTTGGACAGAACCAAGGTCTTGTATGGTCCTCGGACTCAAGCCTATGGGGAAACCAACTACTACAAAGAAAAACTACAAGTTTTGGACAGAACCAAGGCCTTGCATGGTCCTCGGACTCAAGCCTATGGGGAAACCAACTACTACAAAGAAAAACTACAAGTTTTGGACAGAACCAAGGTCTTGCATGGTCCTCGGACTCAAGCCTATGGGGAAACCAACTACTTAAAAGAAAAAACTACAAGTTTTGGACAGAACCAAGGTCTTGCATGGTCCTCGGACTCAAGCCTATGGGAAACCAACTACTTAAAAGAAAAAATACAAGTTTTGGACAGAACCAAGGCCTTGTATGGTCCTCGGACTCAAGCCTATGGGGAAACCAACTACTACAAAGAAAAACTACAAGTTTTGGACAGAACCAAGGCCTTGCATGATCCTCAGACTCAAGCCTATGGTGAAACCAACTACTTAAAAGAAAAACTACAAGTTTTGGATAGAACCAAGGCCTTGTATGGTCCTCGGACTCAAGCCTATGGGGAAACCAACTACTACAAAGAAAAACTACAAGTTTTGGACAGAACCAAGACCTTGCATGATCCTCGGACTCAAGCCTATGGGGAAACCAACTACTTAAAAGAAAAAATACAAGTTTTGGATAGAACCAAGGTCTTGTATGGTCCTCGGACTCAAGCCTATGGGGAAACCAACTACTACAAAGAAAAACTACAAGTTTTGGACAGAACCAAGGTCTTGCATGGTCCTCGGACTCAAGCCTATGGGGAAACCAACCACTACAAAGAAAAACTACAAGTTTTGGACAGAACCAAGGTCTTGCATGGTCCTCGGACTCAAGCCTATGGGGAAACCAACTACTTAAAAGAAAAAACTACAAGTTTTGGACAGAACCAAGGTCTTGCATGGTCCTCGGACTCAAGCCTATGGGGAAACCAACTACTTAAAAGAAAAAATACAAGTTTTGGACAAAACCAAGGTCTTGCATGGTCCTTGGACTCAAGCCTATGGAGAAACCAACTACCTAAAAGAAAGAATACAAGTTCTAGACAACCCGGTACAATCATACCTAGGTCCTCGGATTAGAGGCCAGCTGTTATCGAAAACACGGCCCAAGTTCCACACTATTCGGCAACCTTCTCGAATGGTTTATTTGGGGTTTCTCATTCTCGGGCAACTACCTCACACGCGTCACAGTACACTCAGTTGTTATCTCGGTTAGCCTCATAAGTTTAATCTGCTATTGATTGATATTATTATATTTGATAGTTTCAATAGATTCAAATTAGTAGCTTTTTGTTACAAGGTTTCCTGTCCTAAGTATTATTAAAGAAAAATACACATGTAGCTTACCCATTCACAAAGTAATTGCCGCAGAAAAGAAAAGTATTTAGAAGGAAACAAATTCATCTTTTATTAGGACAAAGAAATAGTACAACGTACAACGAAAGAACTTGAATAAGTTTATACTAAAAACTAACTGCATAAGTGAAAAGAAAAGATACAAGGCAGAAAAGAGGGATGCTGCAGTTCCAAAATGTTGTCTAAGGAGACCATTCCTCAATACTTTTACATGTCTATAACTCAGGCAGCAAAAGAACCCAACTTGGGGCTAGCACCGTTGAAGAAAAGGTGTAGGGAGCCCAACTTGAGGCTAGCACCGTTGAAGAAAAGGTGCAGGGAGCCGGAAGTTGATGAGCCTCCATGTTAGCCACGCCTGCAATAAAGCAAACGGCGCTGATGACGGAAAACCTTACTTCTAACGCACCAAGAATCTAATGCGAACAGTGCCTATTTCGGATTTTGACTGAAAGAGGCAGAGATACCATCCCTACCTTATCAAAGCGAAAGATCATCTTGAGTCTGTGTCTTCCCTGTCCAGACCGCAACACCTTAAGTCTTGGAAGGATTCGGTGCCTCTGAAGCGGGTATAGATCTTTCATCCCCACCCATGCCTCAAACATATTGCTCTAAGGGTGGATGGCACTGGAGATGGAGATTCTGAGTATGGCGGAAGGATTATGAATTGGGATGGGGCCGAAGGGTTTATATGTAGGAGGATTAACCCCCTATCCTACTTATACAGAGGGCAAACCGGTGGCATTTAATCTAGGCATGTTCCCAAGAAATGCTACGAACGAGATAGTCTTTGCTCAGCTCCCTGCGCCGCCTGCAACCATAAAGTTTGGATAGCCTCGTGAAGGAGACATATTAATGGCACGCCTTGAACACTGCAACGTCAAAGGCGCCGCGTGAGAAAATCTAAAGGGATGTCTCACAATTTAGCGCCGCCCCCCATGCAAACGAAGAAACCCTGGCATTAAAGAAATGTTGAGCTGGACAAGCCATGGTTTGGGCCTAACATTACCAAAACCCTCCTCCCCAACAACAAGGCTGGGCAGTAGGATTTTGAGTGGTTATTGTGGGGCCCGAAATCTGAGGTCCCAACCCACTTTGTATTAAGGGCCCAAAGCCCAAGCCGAGGAGCCCTACTGCCGAGGACGTATGATGAAAGCCCCTCAAAGGCCCAAGGATGTGGTCGAGGACGATCTCACGCTCTACACCTCACAAAACGCCTGAAGAAAAGGACAAACTCAGTACAAGAGCAGTACAAGGGAGAAAGCTACCAACACCGTAATGTGGAGCCCTGCGTCTGACAAGCCCATATTCCAGACCATGCTATTTAACTTTTCCCAACCACCCCCAACCACTCTGACGTATGAATTGATAGGACGAGTCAATACCCCAAAAAGGCAAAATTGACTCGTAGACAGAAAAACGAGAAGTAAACACTGGTATAAAAGGGGAGGAGAGCCAAGGGAGAAGGGGGGAGGAAAAAAGATCCCACAAAAAGAAGAATGGGAAGAATGTGATGCTCCTCGGACTCAGTCCGAGGACTCAAACCCTCCGAGCTACACCGATGTGAAGCCTAGTTATTTTGGCCAAGCCTATCTTCGTATGAGCTTCCATGAAAATCACGACTAAACCGCCGTCCAACGACCAAGGTCCAGCCTTTCTAGCCCACTCTCTATGAATTATATTGTTCGAGCCTTTTACATGCGAGCCCAATGTCATTCTTGGGTCGTTAAAAATCGTGTCCCTACAGATATCATTCTAACATATTATCTATTTAAAGTCAAAACTGAGAAATAATCCAATTAGATTATAAATTAGATGTCTAATTTTATGCCATGTGTCCTATCTAAATTTTTAAATTTTTTGTACCTACATAACACCTAACATAGAAGCCAAGAAGACTACAATGATAAAGCTCGTTCGCCTAAGCAAGAACATCTCTTTTTTTTGGTTTCCCAAGGTGTCCCCAGGTTTTTATCCCAAGACTGATCCTTTGAGGTACTGTCGGGCGCCAAGGCAGGGACCTCTCCCAAGAAAGTTTGCTGCATCCACAAGGGCTCGAAACCAAGACCACTTGCTTAAGTGACTAGAGCCCCTCCACTTAGGCCAACCTTCGTTGGTTAAGCAAGAACATCTCACTTGTACACTTCTATGTGGACTCAATAGGTGTATTTCACTTTCTAAAAGACATAAGACATCTTATATTTCCATACATTTCATAATAAGGCAGAGAGAGAGAGAGAGATCTATCTATCTGTGCAATAAACAAAACAAAACAAAAAAAAAAAAAAAAATGAGAGCAGGTAGAGAGAGAGAGACATGGGAATTGATCTATTTAATGTTATCGGCAACCGCAAGTAACACAAGTAACAACACCAACAAAGTCCTTCAGATTAAGGGCATCATCATTCTCCCCCCTCTTTCACGTTTAAGGTTTTGGTATTTATGTGCATTCATGAACCTTGATTGTTTCTGTTTTATAGTATGGAGCTTATGTGTGTGCTTATTTTGGTATAGTCTAATGTGAATTGTGTTTTACAGATTTTGAGACTGTCACATACATATTAAGGTATATTTTGTCTCATTATTTCATAACTTGACCATAGGAGGTTTAATTGTAAAGAAACTAAAGATGAGATTTTTGGATTTTAGGGAGGCATTACTCATCAATATTTTGCAGGCCATAAGGGTACAATTGGAGGCAGTGATGTGCAGGTAAGACATATCAGTTGCTGTTGATCAATAGGATTTTTTTTTTCTTAGGACTTTTTTGTATGAAACTTATTATTTATCTTTTGTAGTGGATGACAACAAGTAGAAGAATTATCCATTCTGCTCTAAATTGCCTAGAGAAGGAACTTCAAAGGCTTTACAACAATAAATCAATTTATCCTCCAAAAGACAAAATGTTATAAATCTTCTTTCCATTATCAATGACATTATTTCTGAAATTAATAAGTTACTGGTCGCAAACCTATGTAATGAGTGGGAATAGATAATTATTTTGTAATTTTGATATAAGTATAGTTTGTTCTCCTAAATTTGTTGAAAATAATTTGCTCTATCAAAAAATTAAGAGAAATATTATGTCGGCAATAATTTCACAACATTTTTACAACAGATCATACATAGTAGGTTGTTATTTGTTGTTATTGGTTGGCAAAAAAATAATTTTAGTGATAGGTTTAAATTAGAACCGATAAGAATTTACCAACTATGACTTGTTCTGAAAACGTTGTAAATGTAGCACTTTTCAAAAATTAAACAATTTCTAAAATTATTTTTCATCTCAATATCTCTACAAATACAAATATATCATTCTATTATTTTTGGGTATATTTGATTGATATTTATCCATTCTTTAGGTGGTTCACATTCCTCTAAATTATGTTATAGTGCGTTATGTTTTCTTAATTTGGGTTTTTAGTTTTAGATTTTGGATTATGCTATTTTTTTCAACAACTTAATTTTCTTAGAATACAACTAAATGTTTTAACTAAGTATTAGCTCAAACAAAAATTAAATCAAACAATAAGAAGGAGAGAGAGGACTTGTGATAGAAAACTCAATTCAATTCAATTGGTCTTCTTCATATTTCATCCAAATTCAATTTCTTCATATAGCCAAGCATACATCTTTGTGGAATTTCTCACATCCAATTGGTCTTCATGGATTTTGAGGCTTTGTCCAAACTTGGATAATCTTTCACCCTAGTCTTTTTTCTTTTTTTCTTTTGTATATTGCTACCTTATATAGTTTTATACATGTCCTTTGATTTAATTTTCTTTCCATTGACACCAAATTCTACAATTTTGGCAAAAGTCTTACAGCAAAAGTATTCCATAATAATATCTAAATTTGTTACAATACAAAAAAAAAAAAAAAAAAAAAAAAAAAAAAAGTAACTTATCTTGTACTAAGTTATGCATCTACATTACCATCGCACACCCTTGGTGTGATGATCACTCTACAAATATAAGTGCTTGTGAAGTGTGGGGGGTAAGGGCCGAGGTTCAAGTCTCCAGGAGAGAGCTTCACACACATATACTCTTAGACTAGGCTAGAGTAGAATTCTATCTTGTATCCAAAAAAAAAATAGTTATGCATCTACATTCATGTCACAATTAATATGTACGTACAATAGAACTTATTTATGCTAAGCATATACAAAGAAGATTATTTATCCATAATGGTGAATGCATTACACAAATGCACATAAGAGGTATCCCATCAATGGAAAAAAAACTCATCCATGATTAACGACTACATAAACTATAGTAGTAAGACCCCATTGTGATTCTTTTAATGTATTCTTCACCATGGCTTTGAGATTTTTTTGGTTAGTTTATGGGAACCAATGTTGTTGGCACCTGAGATCTCCGATGGCACATCACTAACAAAACTAATTCGAAAAACCTAAAGAATATGGGAAAAAAAAAAACTCACTTTAGAGGGACTTTCCAAATTTACAAGAGTGAGGTAGAGCAATTGCAAATATATATAGACAAAAAATCAGTAGGTGTTTTTTTTTTTTTTTTTTTTTTTTTGGAATTCTAATAGAGTGGCCGTTGAACAGTTTTCATAACTGCTTAATTGGGGAGAGGGAAAGTCATAGAGGTGAAGGAAGTTTGAATTATTATTAGATTGGGTTTGATGGAATAATAAATGGAAAGTTGAAAAGTTAGGAAATGTTAATTAAGAGATGGATTTTTTTTTTTTTTTTAATGTGATTGGGAAAATGTTAATCTGCAAAAGGAAGGAAAAGAAAATGAAAAAAAAAAAAAAAAAAAAAAAGTTAGTGGGACCGATGATGTAGCCACTGATGTAACTCAATAGAAACCTAGCAACAATAAATACTATATTTCAAATTTTAAATATATATAGATAGATATATAGATGAATCATTCATAAAATTTTCATGATTCGCACTAGTCTGCTTCTCCACAATTGTGTATACCTTAGTGACTTTTTATTTATTTATAAATTGTATGCCGTAGTGACCTAATTTGTCTTAAAGTTCTGAAATTTGTAAATCATGCAAAGAAGTACATATTTTGTCCAAATCTTCTTCCATAACAGTACAGAACAATAGAATCATTCGTCTATTAAACCCTTTGTATTATTCTTGGATATGAAGAAATCAAACACCCAGTTTCTGGATTTTTGGATGTGAAGATACCGTATGGGCTATATCAATTGGTAAGCTCTCAATAACCCATGTGTTGTGTGGTATTTTTTATCACTTCATGGCTTCATGCTACCTGATTTTTGTCTTAGACAATTTATTTATGAGAGAATTTTCATGTTTGGCATATATCACAAGTTGTTTTTGATAACTGCAAATAACAAGTGTGCTTTCTTCTAACATATTCTGGCTTTAAACTCTTTGTATTATTCTTGGCACCAGTAACTAAAACCAATGTCAAAAACTTAATTTTCAAGATTGAGCTAAGGTATTAAGAACTTCTAAGGGATGACATAGAAAGGGCAGAGAAAGATTGGGTTCAGGTCTGAATTATAGTAGGATAATCCATGGGAGTCCGATCTAGAATTCACACCCGAACTAAATTGTGTATATAATTAAAGTTGAGAGTATTTGGCATCCCAAACTCATATCCATATATTCTATACAAACCAACAATGAAGCTTTCAACCATGAAAAAAAACAATGCAATTCCTATTGAACATTTAAACTAAAGCTCAATCATTTGGAGAGAGCTCTCTTCCTCGTGGCATTTAAAAAATAGAAAGTTTTTTGTTATTATATTAAAGTCGAAGCACAAATTGAATCCAAATTAGTTAATTGTTGTATAATTTTACATCACTTGTCCAATTTAATTTTGGTACTAAAATTAAATAAATTTTGGTGCCAATGATTAATTTCCCAACCAAAAAAAAAAAAAAAAATCAACCGAAGATATATGAGATATGGATGGATTGTGTTCATCCAGACATTTTTTAATCTATTCATTATCCTTTTTTTTTGTTACAAGTATAAACCACAAATTTACCGATAATACTCTGATAAATACACTCATACACCCAAAAAAAAAAAAAAACCAATTCTTTCTATATTTATTTTTTATACTGGTAAACGCACTGTATGTCGTTGATATAGCCACAACTTGTTTGTTTAATTGATTGTTTGAAACTACAACAGCAATGATAATAGAATTTCATTCCATGTATCAGGTACACCAGGTAGACACCAGTGGCTACAATCTGGCACATTTGGGTTGTCACTCCACCTGCCTACATGTCCATCACTACGAAATGCACACATTGGCGTAACATGCATAAGTGTTACAGGAATTCTCATTTTCTTCACAACTTTAATTATGATTTCTGAAACACTGCTTCGTTCTCTTCCATTAGTTTTTGACCAAGGACGTTGAGTCACTTTGCAGGTATTCCATTTCTTACCACTGACAATAAAGATAAAACCACCACTAGCAGTCAAGTTTTGAGGACACGTTTATTTGCAAGTTTTTTGGAGACAAATATATGACAATGATGAATAATAAGCATACAAGTGTAAGAGTAATGTTAGAGAGAATTTTTTCACAATTTATTGAGGTAGTAGGTTATTAATTTTTATTTGGTATATTAACAATTTGTTACCTCATTAATTGTGAAAAATGTTGTGTATCTAAACTTATTGTTAGTATGAATGAAATTGGCTGCAAAAATAATGACTGATTAAACATTAACACACCTCCAATGGGTTGATTCAAAAGTCCGGAAGAATACCCTTGTTCTATTTGTGTTGATCATAGTCTCAGCCCAAGATGCCCAAGTCTCTAATGCTCTTTTGAAGCCAGTAATGACTGGCATTGCAAGATTCAGTGAATTACCCACCTGAAAATAGCAGCGCCTGTCTGGAAACATGTTAGCTAGGAGCATGCTTTATAAGCTTCCTAAAATGTGAGTTGTTGATTGCAAAAGCAAAAAGCTTTAATGAATAATGAGGATCTAATGTTAAAACATACTCTTCTGAAGCCACTATGATTGCCATTGGAATGCATACCAAAATCATTGACAAGTAATACAAAAAACAGAATCTATTTAAATCAAATCTCAGAATTTTAAAGAAAGAAACAACTTACATTTCATGAAATAGTCTACTCTTTGTCCACCAGTGCCCCGAATTAAATATGAGAACATCAGAATCAATCCACTCATGGCTAATGTCATCCAACTTATCAAGTCTAAGTGCTGTCTTCACCCACTTGGGTGAAAGCCTTGGTGCAGGACCATGCTGCACCAAAAAAACTGATCGATAGAAGTCAATTCTAAGATTGAACGAACTGAACAGTACCCCTAAAAACCTGATATTTTTGGTGATCTTATGCCCTTTGACTTCATATACAGTGTTCTTATCCTCCACCCCAGTCATAAGCAAACATATTAAAGACTCCCACTGTGTTCTACTCAACGAATCACCCACAAATACCACTCTTTTGCCACGAAACTTTTCGAGAATTATACGTGCATCGAACCTTGGAATATCACAGTTCTTTGGCTTCCACCTCCATTTTGCATAACCCCCATCTTTCCGGCCATTAGCCAAGCAATTAAATCCACGCTCCACAAATGGACATTTTGAGGCATCATATAAAGGGTAATTTTTATCATAGATCCAACTTCCTTCAAAGACATTGCATGTACCATTAGACACATTAGAACCAGGAATTCCATAACTACTACGTTTGACCAGTTGAAATCTTGGAAACAAATATAAATATCCCAATGCCATGGCCGAAAGAAAGGATATCAATGAGCTAATTGCAACAAGTCCATTGAAAGATTTAAAGACGCAGATATTACAATCACCCTTTATCATCCTGTCACCAAAACCGATGATCCACTGTTATTATAAGACACTTGATGAAATTTGGAATCAATCCAAATAAATTGTTTTTAATTTTAAAGTTCAAAAGCAGTAACTGACGAGACATACATGTATTTATCTTTGTAATTCATGAATTTTAAGTTACTACCTTTATTCAATTTTCGCTTCATTTATGAACTGCATTAATTAGATACTTCATAAGAAAGTCTTACAAATGTAAGTAACAGCCTCATTAAATTAGCTATAATAAACACACACACAAAAGAGAACTATGATAAAGGGGCGCCCAAGCAAACTTAATGGAGTCATGCCCTTTGGAGTTCAAATCTTCTGTATCACTTTTTGTGTACCATTCTATATTCCACCAATCAATATTTGCCATGTGTTCATTTTACTTTCTTTATAGAATTACTGAAGTTTAAAATGGAAAGCAATCATACACTTGATAAGTAGTGATTGGTGGAACATAGAGTGGTACACAAAAAGTGGTACAGAAAATTTGGACTCTGCCCTTTGTTATGGCTGGGTTTGGATCCAGCTTTTGCGTTTGCGTTTACATTTCTTCACTTTTTTTTTTTTTCCCTGCTGCTGCGCACTCATTTAGGGAACAACGGCTATTGTTCATGTGAACAGTAGCCGGCAATTGTTGACTTTTCAGTCTTTTTATTAGTTCTGTGGGTCCCATGAACAGTGTACGGGACCCACAAATCTCACTTTTGAGTAACTTTTTCATTAAAATTGGGTCTCACAATACTACTCACACATTTAAAAATTATTTTGCTACAGTATTTTCAGTTTTCAGTTTCAACAAAATAAATTCTATCCAAACAGACCCTATATATGACAATCATATTACTAGTCATAAACAACGGTGTATCCACCTTTCACCCTAATGAAATGACCATTAATCCACTCCCCAACATCACTAGCTAAAAACCCCACAAGCTGTTACACCTTCAGGCTCTCCAAGTCGGCGTAGGGGACAAGCATCCACCATATTCTTGATGGTTTCCTCAGTTGTACCCTCAAAAAACATGTCAGTTGCTATAGACCCAGGTGCAACACAATTGGCAGTAATTCCTGCACCCTTGAGCTCCTTAGCAACTATCTTTCTCATTGTCCCCACTGCTGCCTTAGAGGCTGCATAAGCTGCAAATCCTGGTAGAAGTCCTCCAACAACTGAGGTTGATATCATGATGATTCTTCAACCACCTCCACGCTTTAACCTATTCACTGCCTCTCTACAGCACAAGAATGAACCTTTAGTGTTAACATTAAACGTTGTGTCCCAATCCTCCACTGTGGTATTGCCTAAACTTGGGTACTTAAGATCACGCACCCCAGCACAATTTACGAGGATTTGTATTTGTGAGCCAAATTCTTGTTCAGCTTTATGAAAGAGCAGCTTGATCTGATCTGGATCCGAAATATCTGCTCAAACTGTAATTGCTCGAGTTTGAGAAGGGATAGCTAGCTGTAGCTGATGAGGAGGCATTAAGCTCAGATGCTGAAGCATAATTGAGCACAACACTTGCAAGTTGCACCAAGGGAATGGAGGTGGATGGCTATAGCACGACCAAAGCCACGCAAGGCACCTGCTACTATTGCTACTCGGCCGTCAAGTTGAGCAGAAGAGGAAGTGTGTTCCCCGGTAATTTCCTCGGCCATGATGTGATGAGATGGTAATGGTTTTATAGTTGAATTAATTACTACAAAAGTAATCTTGAGAGATTTGAGTGGCTCCACAGATCTGAGCATGGAAATATTCAATCCTCATATAGCATCACATGTGATTAAAGGCTCATTTGAAAGTCTTACATAAGACAAACAGTTATGTCACGACATACGTAGGATATCACAGTACTATGCATTTTGTGTTATACATTTCTTTTAGGATCGAATATTGAATGTGTTGGCAAATTTGGGTCAAAATGTATTTTTGATTTATTTGAGTCGTTACTTTTCAGTGTCCAAATTTTCAGTGTCCAAAAGTGTGTAGAAGAACTACATTGAAGACACAAGAAAACAGTTTATGAAGCTGCTCAAGAAAGTGGAAGTTATGCTGCCTTGATATCACGCTAGACTGATTGAGATTCATTAAACCTCAACTCTATGCTCGACACCACTCAACCAATCGAGACGTAGGATTACTGAATTTTCAGATTACGACCCATAATCACTTAGCTGACTTGGAATTCGTGCACCAGGACTCCCTAAAGATATAAAAACCTTTTTTTTTATTGTCAACATCATGAAAAGAACGAATACTGTACACTTAGTAAAGTTGCTGCTACCTTTGTGTCTTAGGTTTTTGTTCTAAGTTGCTTCTAGTTCACCGATGATCAAGTGTTCCTTGTGAAGAAATATGCACCAACACCTTCAACAATCAGAAGAGTTGATTGTGTGAAGTTAGACATAGATTGGAAATCCATGCATACCAAATAAATTCACTTGGAAGATTAGTCCAACCGATTGCTGCTACACTTAGATAGCTCAGTAAGTTTTTTTTTAGGTAGTTACTCTGGGATTGGGTATATTCCTTATAATTGCAATTTCAATCTATCATAGTGGATTCCTCAAGTTTGTGGTAACCCTCAAACCATCCATTAAAAGGTTTTTCTCATCAAGGTTTTATCCATCAATCATAGCCATATTGTTAGAATTCAAATTTATTTTCCACTGTACTTAGTTTTGGCAATGTGGTTGTTTATTTCATGTAATTGATTGGACCTTTGCATAATTTGACTAATTAATTAACTTAGGTAATTAGTTCATTTAATCAAGGTCAATTCCAACCCAAAAATTGGTATCGAAGTAGGCACTCTAATTAGGATAATCTTTGTTGTGAGATCCTTGACCCCTATTGTCTATGGATTGTGGACACTCACTCATGATTCCACCACACTTTAATGGCACCAACTTTGCATACTAGAAAGTGAAGATGGGGGCTTTCTTATATTCTAGATTAAAAAGTCTAGCACTCTGCAGAGACTAGATGGAAGAAACTTGATGAAACTCTGGCTTCATGGAATTCTAATCAGCTAGTTGCTACTAATCATAATAGTAAGCTGCTATATTTAATGTTGTGTCTCAGGAAGAGTTTAGGAGGATTTATACTGTGTCAGTGGCCAAGGAAGCTTGGACCATTCTTGAGACCACTCATGAGCCTATAAATTGCAAATGCTTATTTCTAGGTTAATTTGAAAAGATTAGGTTGAGTGAAGATGAGACCTTTTGAGGAGTTATATGCTAAACTGATTGATATAGTGAACTCAACTTACAACTTAAGAGAAACCATTGATGAACCTAAAATTATTATCTCTACCTAAAAAATTCCAAACTAAGGTAACAACTACAGAAGAGTCCAAAGTTGTAGATGTCATCAAAGTGATGGAACTTGTAGGATCCTTGCAAAATTATGAGATGATCCTCTCTAAATCTCACTAGAGAACACTACTTTGCTTGATAGAGTGAAAGCTCTCAAGTTGGAGCTCAGTCAAGCTCATACTTAGATAGAGAGTGCCTAGCTCTAAGTGATGATGTGCTTAGTTCTTAACAACCTAGTTCTAACAAGAATGGGTTAGGATATGAAGAAAAAAATTCTTCTCATCCTTCAGCTTCTAAACTCTAGCCCTAGAGCTGGATGACATGAATATTCATGAAATTCTCAGATCTGTGAAATGCAAAAATAGAGAAAATAAATATACGCCAAAGAAAAAATAATTACACACAAGACAATATTTACATGATTTAGCAATTTTCCTACATCCATAGAGTTCTAGGGATTTCACTATTCTTGGGAAAAAATACAAAATGTGGTAGTACAGTTTTCTCTCTAAAAAAAAAAAACACAAAACCCTAATTTCCAAAACCAACAGTTTTTTCTATCCTACGCACAAGATTCACAATGGTTTACAAAATGAGCCAAAAAGGTTTCTCAGGGGCATTGCCCCCAAACCCTAAAAGGCTTGTTCATGAGCACTACGGCTTAAGCTGATAGCTCAAACCTCCGCTCCATGGACTAAGCCTCAAAAAATCTCTCATTAAAAACCATAACAATATTATTTCAAATCGGGTCATAATTTAGATCAAACATAATTAGGCTCCACAAAACCCAACACTAGATTCGTTACACAGTTTGATAAGGCCAAGCTTGAGGTTGAACAACCTAAGGCTGACAATGGTAAATCCATTCTTGGTAATGCTAAAAAAAAAAAAAACTATTCCACGTCCTCCCCCATTGAAAAATAATCAGCCCAAGAGAACATATTTTTACTACCATTGTGATTTTGTTGGAGACAGTTGTCCAAATTGCTTCAAGTGGCTGGTAAGTCAAAAGAAGACTTGTGTGTCAAACCCTCAAGATCAGTCTAAGGCACAAAACTCGATGCCTTTGCTTGGTGAGTTAATTAAGGCTTTGAACCTTCTAACTCAATTCTAAGGGAATGTGAACACTCCTAGACCTTCACAAACACTCTCTCGGAGGAAGAAGAATACCTCTTCACTCAAAGTCTGCTCCTTAAACTATGTAAATGGAGAAGGAAGCTGCTGCTTAAGCATTTTTTTTAATAGTAGTTGTATTTCATTTGCCTTCTTTTTTTTTTTTTTTTTAATTGTGTTAGTCTAGCTTATTTTAGGTGTGTTTCAGTTTTTGTTTTGCATGTTTTGTGTCTTTAGAATCTAAAAAAACACACACAAAATGAAAATTTGAAAAATAAAAAAAATTTGTGTTAAAACTAATACTTGTGTACTTTTGGTTGGCTAATGAAATAGATTCATGTTCGTGTACTATTTGTTGCCTAGATGAGCATTTTTATGCACAATTGAACTTCTTGAGCCATTTGTTGTTTCTTGATGTGACTCTTGATTAGGAGTTGATTATGTACACTCCAAGTCTAAGTCACTTGTTTTGATAGGAAAAGGTAAAAAAAATCCTAAGCGAAAGGCAAAAATATCTCACCTTTAGTATTTGTCAATAATAAAAATACTCTTATGTGCTTATAGAAAAATTTAGTGCCACTAAACTTGGTAAAAGGTGATGCACTACGCATATAAAAAGTAAAATTGAAAAACTTGTACATAATGCTTAAAATTGATCAAATTTAAAGTTTGTTCTTGTAAAATTTGATTGCAAACGACATTTAGGAGATGTGGGAGTTATAAGATGTATGCCTCTTCAGGTGATAGTCCCCATCAAGTCGTTAAAACCAATGTTTCTAAATCCGGACCGAACCGGGCAGTCCATCGGGATAATCAAGAACCGGCCCAAGGTCCGGTTTTATAAGTCACGATTCAGTCATTTCTATATTTTGGTAAAAATTGATGAAATTTAGCTACTGGCAAGATGCTCTCAAGTAATGAGATAACATTTCCAGTGTGCAAACCATTGGGCTACACACATCTTGTTGCTCAAGAATGAAAAATTAATAAATATAAACCAATATAAGTACCAATTTAAAAAAAAAATTAAATTAAATGAAACTTCACGATTTGATCACGGTTGAACCTTGGCCTGACCTCAAAAACCTTGAACTTCTCTCCCTTTTTCGGTTCATTGAACGATCCAGGTTTGAAAACCATTGTTAAGACTAGGACGTAAGTGTGCATGACTAGTTCATTATGACACATCACATTTATCTGTCACATGTGCTCACTTTCCAAATTTTCGCACTTCATGCATTGTCTTTGCTACTTATGTTACATAGCTAGTAGTTTTTATGCATGTCCATCTAAAGTGACACATGTACCTAAGCATACTATGTGATAATGCCGAAAAAATCACTAGTAAGCCACACAGTCCTCACGCACTCGAAATAGCACCTGCACAACAAAAAGAGAAGACCTAACAGAGAGCACCGATGTGGTGCCGGCCAAATACCCTCCGAATGTCAAGTTAGAATTATTCTCACAACTCTAAAGTGCTAGAGAGGGTAAATTATGCGTACCTTGGCTAATGAGGGTATTGGGGTTTTTATAGTAGTAAGGGGTTGACATCTCTTCCTTGGTGCGGAAGTCTTTTCTTTATAAGAGTCTTCTTGAGCGTATTTGGCGGGATCCTTTCTTTATAGGGATCCTTTGAGTAGTATCAAACGTGGAGGGCAAGGTATTTCCTTATATATGTAGTCGTGGGGAGCAAGTAAACATGCATCAGGGTCATCGGCTTATTTACTTCCTTCAGCCTTGCTGGCGTTAGTCTTGCTGATGTTTCAGCCTTTAGGTATGTCTCGCAGACTTCCCTCATTCCCTCAATCTAGAATATCAGTTGTTGACTACTATATGAGGAAGCTGACGGTTATAACTATACCCATCAGCTTATGCCTGATGGCTTATCTTAAAGCCGTCAGCTTTATGCCTTGCATGAATAAGTGCTATTTTTTATCCCTATCAGCTGCCCCCTACTCTACATCCTCGCCATTTTAGACTGACGGGATGTAGAGTTAAGTTTTTTTTATCAGTTAACTATCTTTTGGTTCAGACAAGCGGGAAAATCATTTATGAGTGACTCCTCGAGCCGCCATCCATTTAATGCTTGGACACGTGGCGTGCTCCCGTTGGCCTCGTTTCTCGACAAAGGCGTCGCCTCGCCTTCTGCACATTCCTCTTCCTATATATAACACGCATCCTTCTCCTCATTTCTCTATTTCAACCTTGCTAATATTTCAAGAGAGAACTCGTTGCTTCTGCTTTTGCTGATCCGTCATCTGTTGCCAACACCGTCACTTTCTAGGCCGTCTTCTCCTCCAAGACTTATTTACTTGTAAGTTCTCTTCCCTTCTTTATATTTGCATTTTTGATCTAGCTGAACAATTTCTTAGTGAGGACGTCAGTTTAGGTACTTAGAATGGATCCGTCACTTGTAGGTAGTCAGATGTCAAGTGACGCGTCGAGTGACCAGTCGTCAGTCCGCAATGGAGCGAGCTACGACGACGTTTTTGGCTCAGGTCAAGAGTCCAACGTCTTTTCTGAGTCGTCAGGAAGGGAAATGTCAGCCTAGTCTCCTAGCGACGACATAGAAGACTATGTTGAGGGAGTTGGAGAGAAAGTATTAGGTGAGGTTGAAGAGGAGCGAGAGAGTGACGGAGATGAGGAAGAGGATGATGGTAACGAGGAGTCCTATGAAGAGGCTTCAGTAAGTCCCGGAGGAAACCGTTCCTTCATCCTTCCCGAGGATTGGGCCGTAAACAAGTTTTTGCCCAAAATGAGTGAGAAGGTTTTCAAAGAATTACATACCCGTTTCCAAATCCCAGACCACATTTCAATCCGTCTCCCTAGGAAAAAGGAAAAGTGTTATACAGTGAGGACTGCAGACGTCGGCATGTATAATGCCATGCTTTCTGCCGAATTGAGGCTGCCACTGACGGCTTTGCACCGTCAGCTTGTGGATTTTATAGGGATATCCGTCAGACAGATTGCCCCCAATGCTTGGAGGACTTTTATTGGGGCTGAGGTTTTGTGGGGCCGTCTGAGTGGTGGGAATCGTCAGCTTTCTCTAGACGAGTTCTTCTATTGCTACAAGCCCCGTTAGATTGTTTCGTCCAAAGGGACTTACCATTTCTCCGTCAGGGAAAAGGACTTAAGGCTTGTATTTGACATGCCAGATTCCAACAAGAGTTAGAAAAGTAGATATTTTTTCCTTGAGAGATCTGACTGGGTATGCCGTCCAGAAGAGTGGGCTACCATGCCTCATGGTTTTGATAATACCTGGGCATTAGTTAAACCTTCAGGTTTTGACAGCTTTTGATTTACCGTCAACTTTTTATCCTTTTATTACTCCATTTAGTTTTTTAACGTCTTCACTTTTGCCTCTTCAGCCTGTAGCCGTCCATATATAACCGTCGAGCAAGAGGCATTCATCCGTCGGGTTCTTGAAATCCCTTTGGAGGAACGAAAGTGTAGGGACTTAATTACCCTAGACACTCTTCATTTATACTGCGGGGGTCCAGAGCCGTCAGCTGAAGCTCGGAGATTGGACGATTTCGCTCGGAGATTGGACGATTTCTCTCGCCGACGTGAGTAAACTCTTTATTGCTTTCGTCAGCTTTTCCTTCCCGTCTGTTGTAATAATTGTTAGTTACTTTGTGCAAAGATGGAATCTGCTAGGCAAAGGGTGAAGGCTGCTGTAGCCCGCAAAAAAGAGGAAAAGAAAGCAAAGGAGGAAGAGAGCGGAACCTCGTCAACCCCCAAGACCGTCACCAAGGCTTCAAAAAGGAAACCCGACGGGAGTGACAACCGTCCATCCAAGAAGGCTGCTGTCACTCCTGGGGACATTTCTCCAAAGGGGAAATCTCCCCTTAAGCCAAGCCACAGTGCAGGCAAGGGGGTAATGACTTCCTCGGGTCCTGTCATCGAGGGCTCATGTTGCCTCTTGACCCACAACGACTATGCCGTCGGGGAGGTTAGGTCCTTCATAAAGCCAACGAATACAGGGCCTTGCGACTTGTTGGGGACAGAGGACTTAGGGGCGTCAGCTCTTTTTGATCTTACTAGGGTATGTTTGCTGTCTTTTGGTCAAATTGGTTTCATTTCGTTTTGATTTACTTTGACTGACGCCTGTGTTCTTTTCTCAAGCCTTGGTGCGTGTCAAGGCCCTTCAAGATCGTTGTGTTGCCAAGGAGGGGGTCGGCACCCGGGTCCGGAAACACAATGCAAATTTGATGAATGAACAGGGGCAATACAAGGAGGCTGTCTGCACGCTAAATAATGAGCTGAAGGAAGTCAGGGGGAAGCTAAAGGAGGCTGACCGTCAGAAGGAAAAGCTACAGTAGGAGGTGACGGCTCTGAGTGAAAGGGTGGAGACGGCTGGGACTGACGCCGTTCAAGAATTTAAAGCGTCGCAATCATTCATTGACTCTTATGCTGAGTATTATGGCACTGGGTTTGATGTTTGCCTCAAACAAGTTGCGTCAGTTTTCCCAGAGCTGGACTTATTCGGAATTACAATGGACAATGAAGGTGACGGCTCCCCTGAGTCCAATCCTCCTCCAAAGGATAACGGTGTCGTTGTTCTCGCCCAACCTGCTGCCAATCCTCCCCCTACTCCTGCTTCCAACTCTCCAACTGTGTTCATAGATGTTGAAAATCAGAAAGATGACAGGAACCCTGCTGACACTCCTGCTACTTAGTTTCTTTATTTGTATTTCAATTATTTTGCAAACAATCGTTTAATGTGTATTTCAATTACTTTGCAAACAATTATTTAAGTGCCCCTTTGGTTTTTAGGCTTTCATTTGTATACAGTTTATTTTGTTACGTGGCATGTTATTCCCGTCGTCTTTATATATTTTTCAATTAGTGATTGTGCTAGGCGAAGTCCTTAGTCGTAATCCCATCTGTTTTGGGAAACCCGTCAGTTTTTTAGGGGTGGACTTGTTCAAAAAATCTGTTGATATAGGCTTCGTATGACTTATGAGCCCGTCCATCTCATCCTTTTGAGTTTGATAATCTCGTCGGTTTTACGAGCTTTGCCTTTGGATATTTGATTATGTTGCTAACTTTATGACCTTGTTCGTTTTGTAAGGAACGTTTTTTCTAGGCCCGTCAGCTTTGTAGTTTTATCCATGTCAGGTGTTTAATGATTCCGTCGCTTTTGGTAGCCCATCGGCTTTACAGCCACGTCTATCAATAGACATTACTTTTACAATCTCACTTACTTTAATGTGACCGTCAGCTTTCTAACTTTCAGTCATTTTATGGACATAATGTAAGCCCATTAGTTTTATGATGGTCTCATCCATTTGGTGAGACCATCAGCTTTTTGGCTTCTGTCCATGCTATGGACTTAATGACCTTTCATTTTTGTAGACCTGTTGGTTTTATGATGGTCTCATCCATTTGGTGGGACCGTCTGCTTTTAGCTTCCATCCATGCTATGGGCTTAATGACCTTTCATTTTTGTAGGCTCGTTGGTTTTATGATGGTCTCATCCATTTGGTGAGACTGTCAGCTTATAGCTTCCGTCCATGCTATGGACTTAATGACCTTTCATTTTTGTAGGCCCGATGGTTTTATGATGGTCACATCCATTTGGTGAGACCGTCAGTTTTTAGCTTCCGTCCATGCTATGGACTTAATGACCTTTCATTTTTGTAAGCTTGTTGGTTTTATGATGGTCTCATCCATTTGGTGAGACCGTCAGCTTTTAGCTTCCGTCTATGCTATGGACTTAGCCGCCTACTTTAGTCGTCCACTTTTGTGAACTTAGTCGTCCATTTTTGTGAACTTTAAACTGTCTATTTTTGTGGACTTGGCCGTCTACTTTAGTCGTTCACTTTTGTGAACTTAATCGTCCACTTTTGTGAACTTCAAACTGTCCATTCTTGTGGACTTGTAAAATAGGAACTTCAGCAATTTTTGAATAAACTCCTCTTATTGCCATGCATTTGTAAATAAAAATAGTTCGAAAATCAAATCCTGCCCTTTGGGCTTAAAATGGAAAAGAGGTATTATTGCGAAAGCTAAAGTAAATGATAAAACTAAGGAGTATAACTAAAAGTAAAAAAAAAAAAAAGGGTTGGTCTTCACGCTATCATCCCTACTGGTAATACTTCCGTAAGTGCTCGGCGTTCCACGAATGCTGCAGCTTCTGTCCGTCTAACTTCTCCAGGTGGTAAGTGTCTTTCCTTTGCCATGCCGTGATTCGGAAAGGTCCTTCCCAATTGGGGCCGAGCTTCCCTTGGGTAGGGTCTCTAACAGTGTCCATGACTTTCCTGAGAACGAGATCCCCAACCTGGAAATTTCTGTGTCGGACCCGGGAGTTGTAATGCTTGGCCATTCGGTCCTAGTACCTTGCGAGCCTTTGTTTTACCATCACTCTGACTTCGTCCACAAGGTCGAGTTGTAGTCGTATGGCCTCATTGTTCTTGCTTTCGTTATGGTTGTGTACCCTGTAGCTTGTGCGTCTAATTTCGGTCGGGATGACTGCCTTGCTCCCGTATGTTAGTTGGAACAGTGTTTCTCCTGTGGGTGTCCTTACCGTGGTCCTGTATGCCCACAGTATGCTTGGCAACTCTTCAGGCCATATACCCTTCGCCCCTTCGAGCCGACTCTTGATAATTTTGAGCAAGGATCAGTTCGTGACTTTGACTTGCCCGTTAGCCTAAGGGTGAGCAGGGGAAGAGTAGTGGTTTCATATCCCTAACTGTGAGCAAAAGTCCCGAAAGGAGTCGTTGTCGAATTGCTTCCCGTTATCCGAGACTAAGACTCTTGGGATGCCAAACCTGCACACAATGCATTTCCAGACGAAACTCCGCACGTTCTTCTCCGTGATGGTGGCCAAGGCTTCAGCTTCCACCCACTTTGTAAAGTAGTCAATGCCTACTACCAGGAATTTTAGTTGTCGTAATGTTGTAGGGAATGGTCCCATAATATCTAACCCCCACTGAGTGAACAGCCATAGGGGCGTCATCGGGGTTAACTCTTCAGTTGGTTGTCTAGTAATATTGCTGAACCTTTGGCATTTGTTACAGATCTTAACGTAAGCCTCGGCATCTTTCTGCATGGTGGGCCAATAGTACCCTGCTCGCACGAGCTTGTGTACCAATGACTTTGACCTTGAATGGTTTCCGCAAATCCCCTCGTGTACCTCCCTCAGGACGTAGTCTGCCTCTTCCGTACCTAAGCATCTCAGATATGGACGGGAGAAGCCTCTTTTGTACAGGACATCTCTTATCAAGACGAATCTCACCGCTTGGACCTTTAGCTTTCTCGTAGCCTCCTTTCCATCTGGCAAGACTCCGTTTTTTAAGTATGAAACTAACAGTGCGGTCCAGTTACTTTCAGAGCCTATCTCCTATATGTCGCTGGAAACTATTAGTGGAGAAAGCTGAACAAAAGAGAGTACATTACCAGGGATAATCATATGTTCTGCTGAAGCGGCCTTGGCAAGACGATCAGCTTTCTCATTTTCTCCTCTGGGGATTTGGACGATTTTGGCCTCTAGGTCGTCTACTCTTGTCCTTAATTGATCAAGGTACCTCTTCATCCTTTCGCCTTTGCACTCATAGTCTCCATTTACTTGGTTAGCGACGACTTGAGAGTCGCAGTAAATGACTACGCTTGCGACTCCTGCTGCTTTAGGTCATAGCAATCGGCCGTGTCGTGACCATGGTCACGATGGAAGCGGTAAAATTTATCCCTAGATCGTTTGTTGGGATCACCCTTCAGCTTTCCAAGGAACGTCAGAGCCCCTTCATCCTTGATTTGCATTAGGACTTGATCTATCTGGGCAATTAATGGAGTGAAACTTGTGAATCTTCCTCCCAGGGGCTTAGGGCGCCTTTCATTCCTTCGATCTCCTGTCCTTGCCTTCTTCCGGCCTTGGTCCTGCCGTGTGTCTTCTTGCCTCTCCCTTTTCTTGGGTTTTTCTTCTCGGGCCAGCAGCGCGTTTTCAGCGTTCATGTATTTGGTGGCTCTGTAAAGCACCTTTGACATGGTCTTCAGGTCGTTCTTGTACAGGGAGAACAAAAAATTACCCTTCTTCAGCCCATTAGTGAATGCCGCTACAATTATCTTGTCGTCGGCTTCGTCGATCGAGAGTGCCTCTTTATTGAAACGGGATATGTAGGATCTCAACGTCTCCTCCTCTCGCTACTTGATGCTCATCAAGCAAGCTGTAGACTTCTTGTACCTATGTCCCCCGATGAAGTGCGCAATAAATTAAGCGCTTAACTCCTTGAAGGTGCTGACGGAGTTGGGCGTCAGCTGGCTAAACCAAATTCTTGCCTCACCCTTCAGCATTGTAGGGAAGGCCCTACACATGATCTCATCTGCTACTCTTTGAAGGTACATCAAGGTCTTAAAGGTCTCTAGGTGATTTAAAGGGTCCTTGACCCTGTCGTAACTATCTATCTATGGCATGCGGAACTTACTCGGCAGGGGGAAGGAGTTGACAAAGGCGATGAAGGGCTAGTCAGTTTGGTTAACAAGGTCGTTAAGATCGCTGGACACTCGTCCCTTGAGAGAGTTCATCATAACTTCCATATGTTCCTTCATTGCCTGCATCTTCGCGATAATAGGTGGTGGAGCCATATCCACGAGGGAGGGGAGGCTCACGTTTTGTTGCTCCAGTCTGCTTAGGGCGTTACTGGCCTGTGGTCCCTCTTGATTCCTTCTTTCAACGCTGGTTCCTTCATGATCTGCTCCTTGGTTATCCGATGCTGCGTTTTTCTAGCGCAGCTGCTCCTCCAGGTCGCGATTTTGTTTGGTGAGGCGTTCCACGGCAGCAGCGAGAGTTTTAACCTGTCTCTCGAGGGCGGTCGTGGGTGGTTCTTCTTTTTGAACGTCGTTAGTGGTTGCCATTGAGCGAGTGAGCACCATGCAACTCTTTTGTCCGAGAAGCGATAATATGAAATGCTTCCCACAGACGGCGCCAACTGATGAAGCCAAAAAATCACCAGTAAGCCACACAGTCCTCACGCACTCGAAATAGCACCTGCACAACAAAAAGAGAAGACCTAACAGAGAGCACCAGTGTGGTGCCGGCTAAATACCATCCGAATGTCAAGTTAGAATTATTCTCACAACTCTAGAGTGCTAGAGAGGGTAAATTATGCGTACCTTGGCTAATAAGGGTATTGGGGCTTTTATAGTAGTAAGGGGTTGACGTCTCTTCCTTGGTGCGGAAGTCTTTTCCTTATAGGAGTCTTCTTGGGCGTATTTGGCGGGATCCTTTCCTTATAGGGATCCTTTGAGTAGTATCAAATGTGGAGGGCAAGGTATTTCCTTATATATGCAGTCGTGGGGAGCAAGTAAACATGCATCAGGGTCGTCGGCTTATTTACTTCCTTCAGCCTTGCTGGCATCAGTCTTGCTGATGTCGTCAGCCTTTAGGTGTGTCTCGCAGACTTCCCTCATTCTCTCAATCTAGAACATCAGTTGTTGACTACTATATGAGGAAGCTGACGGTTATAACTATACCCGTCAGCTTATGCCTGATGGCTTATCTTAAAGTCGTCAGCTTTATGCCTTGCATGAATAAGTGCTATTTTTTATCCCTATCACTATGCTATCTGGACTTACCTCGTAATTAAAATTAGTAAATGGTTTAGTTGTGTGCTTGAAAAGAATTTGGGAGTTTCTATTTAATTGGAGTCCAATCGAGGTGTATCATGCATCAATTATGTATATACTGAACTCATATGCATTTCATGCATGTTTTCATTCATTTTGTATGTAGCCTTGAGTCATTCCCTACGTGCCTTGTAACATGGAAACTGGGAGGAGCAGGTAAGTGCAAATCTGGTTAAAAGTCCATTGGCAAAGATATTGGAAAGTCTATCGGACAACCGTGTAACTCAGTGGCGGTGCCATGTTTAGTCCAGGGTGTTCCTAGGAACACCCGGAACACCCTGACCTGAAAAAACAAAAAAAATTGTATATAATAATTAAAATTTTTTTTATTTGTTTACCCTTTAAAAGAAAATTAGGAACACCCTCAAATAAATTTTTTTTTTTCTACTTTCAAGCAAAAAAACAAAAAAAAAAAACCCCAAAAAAAATTTTTGAACTAAAATCTTAAAAAAAAAAAAAAAATTATTGTAACAAAGCAAGCCCACCAGGGAAAAAAAGCTCAACATCAATCCTAAACAACATATGGTAAAGTAAACCCAATCTAAAGAAAAAAACAAGGCAAAGCAAACCCACGGATTCTCAAAAAAAAAAAAAAAACAAACAAACAAACAAACCAAAACCCAATATACTAAAATCATAAACCAACGGACAGCGCAACCAAACACTAATAGATGTTGAAAGAAAGAAAGAAATAAACCTAACCTAAAGAAAAAAAACCTAACCCAATATACTGAAATCAGAAACCAACGGACGACAACAACCAACGGACGGCACCTCTGCCTCAAGCAACAGAGTACATCGGTCATCACATCGGGCCTCAAACTCAAGCTCCAAAACACATCAAGCATCGGAGATCGGTCCAATTGGATCAGAGATCAGTCCTCCTCGCCTCGACGTGCTGCCTAACGACACCGCCCTCAGCCTCAAGCCTCCCTGCTCCCTCAACCTCAAGGTATTTCATCTTTACACTTAACTTCTCTCTCTTTTTCTCTCTTACATATACGGGTTATTGGGTTAATGGGTTTCTCTCTGTCTCAGTCTCTCTCTCTCTTTATCTGAAGAATGAAAGTGAAATGAAATGAGAGTCTCTCTCTCTTTAAGACTTTATCTGATTCTCTTTGAACTGTGATTGGCTGATTGCTTAGCTTTACTTTATAACTTTATTAATATTTGCCCATGTTTTTGGCTTTATCCGTTGGTGTTGATGAGATACAATTAATTGTCTTTTAGTGTATTATGGTTTGTAATTGTGAATTTATCTAATTGGCTCTTATGATTGGGGGTCATAGGGTTTGTCTATTGAGTGGGGGGTGGATGGGGTCATGGGGCTAGGGTGGGATATTTGAATTGGGGGAAGTAAATGCACATGGGATGTGTGCTAGTGCAACTAATAAACAATAATTTAATTAACCAATAATTAATTGGGAGAAGCAACTAATAAACAATAATTAATAATTTAATTAACCAATATATTATAAAAGACAAACAAATTAAATTATGTTAGGCTAAACAACAATTAATAATTTTATAATTAATGAAACAATAATATAACAAATTATAGTTTATAAAAGACAAACAAATTAATGAAACAACTAACAACAATATTATTAATTTTATTAATTTTTTATTGTTGTTGTTGTCAATATATGAATTTCTCTTTTTATTAGATTATGTAATTTATGCTTCTTAAAAAACACCCTGAAAAAAATTCATGGAACTACCACCAGTGTAACTATCCCAATCAGATGGTCTGATTGAGAATGGTCCTTTGCTACATCAATGGCCCAGAGGAATATGAAGTTGTTGGTCACACTTGTTGTATAGGTATATACAAGTAGGTTTTAATATATAATGTTTAAAAGTGGAGATAATTTAAAATAAAATTAGAGATTTTCAAAATAAAATTAGAGATTTTGTGTGAATTGCCGTTGGATATAAAGTTGAGAAGGTCAATTGGATTTTGTTTAAGGAGCCTCTACTCCTAGCTCGAACTATCAAGACAGCTCAATTCATGTCTCCATTCCAGGTCGATTGGTCGAATTCTTAGTGGGATTTTTTCTTGACCTTTCTGTTTTTTTGACACTTGCTCGATTGCAGGTCGATTGGTCAAGTTTACGAGTTCAACCGGTCAAAGTGTGATCTCAATTGGTCAAGATTTGGAAAAAATAACTTTTGCAGAATTTTCAAATAATGGTTCTTAGGTGTTTCAAACAGCAAGTAAAGTTATGTGAACTAGTTTTGGTGTTTTAAATCAACCAAGGTGTCTCTCCAAAGCTGCCTATTGAAGGGCTACACCCCCCTTGACTATAAATAATTATCTATATTCATTAGATGAGAAATCTTCACTGTTACATAGAAATTCATAAGAATTTAATTATCTGTGGTTGCTACTTGTAGAATCCATGTCTTGGGGACAAGTTTGATGTAAACTCGTGTGTGGAGGAAAATATTATCTTAGGAAAGTGTTAATCTTGCCTCTAGTCTCAGCCTTGATCATAAATTATTTCTTTATTCTTTCGAATGTTTAACCCCTAATTTCCTAACAACACTCTAATCACACGGCGTTGGTTCATCCACTAGACTAGGCCACTTAGGTTCATGTCTCCTTAGAATTCAAGGATACAAAGTTACGAGCATATAGAACTAATCATCTTCAAGTAAGGTTGTTTCATCTAATAATAAATTGAAATTACTCTAACGTTATTTAATTCTTCCATATCCATCAGAAACTAGTTGTGATGCCAATAAAATGAATAAAAGTACATCCAACCAAAAAAAGAATGCTGAAAATTTCTTCATTGGATTCTTATTGGGATCCTGTCCTTCCCACAAATACAATTGAAATGGCTTCTATTTTTCACTGTTACCACTGGAAAAGAACCATTGTTATCTTAATGCCTTTTGGAGCAGAATTACGAAACAACTTGAAACTTGCAACCAAATTGTAGAAGATATTTAAAACCTTCTTAACCATCAATTGATATACGTGTTGTGTTTGGCAATCTCCGGCCACGTACAAATGAACTGAACAGATGCAATGCTCTTGATGGTTGTGCATAAGGTACCATATGAGCAGCACCCCTTACTGTGGCAAAAGTTAATAAATTTCCATACTCAGTCGCCCAACCTCCCACCTATTCAAAATATAAACGAAAGACAGCAGACAATTATGATCAACATCAAGGCAAAACCTACATGAAGAAATTGTAAATATTGCGTTGCACGAGTACCTGGCCTTTGTGAAACCAAGCTCCATATGGGACTGTAACCTTGAACTTCAGATCATGAGCCAATTCTCGGACAAGTGTCCGGGAGCCCAGTAATGGCACAACAGAGTCTTGATCCCCACTACAATTGGATAAATTTAAGAATAATATGATATGTAGAAACCAAGTTATTAACCAAACTATGATAGCTTATAATTAGCTCATCTTTTAGTATATATTTGTTTCTAAGCTACCTGAAAACCCAAACTGGAATACGATTTTGGATTATTCTTTTGAGCAAGGGAAGAATGTTGATGTTACCATCAGTATCACTGTAATTCAGAACACTGCACAACAAAAAAAATGCAAATGTCAGTGACAACATGTTTACAAGTTCTAATAGTTTAACGTATACTGCGACCACCAAAAATGTTAAAAATCAATTTAGAGGAAGAATCCGACTGAACTTTTGTGTTGATTAAGTATATAATTTAAATCATGTACTAATTTTATAGAACTGAGCAATTTTTTGTTCTTTTAACATTTATAATAATGAGTTTTAACCTCTTCTTGACAGAAGTTGAAAAGGACTATTTGGTTTGGAAAGACAAATAAGCAGTTAAAATTTCTCTATATTTCCACTTCCTCAAAGGAATGTTATTACAGCGTACAGCATATGGGAGTCTTTTGTTTTTTTTTTTCCCCCTTCCAAAGATGCTGTGAAGTGAGCTGCTTGTAATACTTACCCACTGCACATAGACCAGCTATAAGGTAATTTAGTACGATTTGCATGAAGAGCATTCTGAACTTCAGGGAGGTTAAAATAGAAGCGTCTTTCAATGCTCATACAGACATCAATCCCAACACTAATGCTAGTAACCTGCAGAAAAGGTATGAAAAAGGAGAATTTTACAATAAAACAATATAAAAGCATGTGAATTAGAAAGGGTTAAAGAAATAAATAAATAATAATAATAATAACAGAAAAAAGAAAGAAAGAAAAAAGGATACCACTTTCCGAAGTCTTAGCTCTTGCTCTACTATAGACGGATAACAAATATCAAGGATCACATCGTAATTGTTTATATATGCGCCAACAATGTTGTTTGCTTCATTTATGGCGTTGTTACAAGTGTCTGTCTGATTGTGAGGACTTGCGAAGACATAATCATCAAAATCACATTTGTTCATGATGGTAAGGCCAACTTCATCAGAAATCATTCCATGTGACCAGAAGAATTCGTAGGTTGCTGGAACATCCCGATCAAGTCTTAGAAGTGGATTCCCAATCTAACCAGAGAAAAAAGGTGAACAGATTAGATGGATTGTACAGCAATAGCATGATTCCAAAAAAAATATTTGGAAAAAATTTATGTATATAAATATATATATATATATATATATATATCAAAGTGAAGAGCTTTGATTATGAAGAAATTCAGAGATATCAATTAAAATGCTCATTTTTCTTACAGCAACCCCTTTGATATTGAACTTGAAGCCCGTTGAGAGTGCATTATAGTCCAGTAGAGCAATAGCCAATTGTGGTATGTAATGCCCTACACAACGACATATAACCATGTAAGGAACCTATAGAAACTAATGAAGCAGTAGGAGGAAAGAAACAAAAATAGGGAAACAGAAAGATCTTAATTGAAATGCTCACATTCAGAGCTGTCAATAAGTTCAATTATATTATTAAAAAATAAAAACAAAATAAAAAACTTATATTTTTCAGGAAAATATAATAAAACTTTTAAGTCCCTTAAAGAAAAAAGCAATAAATTTGTCCATGTGCTCCATGTTTTATAAAAGAAAATCAAAAGCTCTTGAAGTAGTAAATCCTGTTGTTTTCCTCTCCTTTCTCATTTTCGAATTAATAGAAAAAAAATTCTATAGGAGTATCCAAAAATTTAAAAATAAAATAAAATAAATTAATCCGGTTGTAGAATGAAACTTTAATTACCTGCATAGCTTTCTCCAGTGAGAAACAGTTCTCTGGATTTGAAATCTGGAAACTTCTCGTACCATTTCAACATAAATACAAGCATATCCTTAGCTGCCAAAAATAAGAGAATGAGCTTGGAACATATTATAGTGGAACAAATTTTTGGGAAGCCAAAATAATCTGAATTTTTATATGACATACTTTTTTCATTCTTGCAGTCAATCCTATGAAATTGGCACACACTATATCAATTTAAAAGGAAAAAGAATGCGAGCTATTCTCATTACCAGTGGAGGCATCTCCACAAGTATAATCTGAACTTGTGTTCGAGTATGACCATCCTACTCCAGCAGGTGACTCAACAAAAAGGAGATTTGATGCTACAGAACGGAAAGAATAGGAACAATTTGATGGATGCATTAGTATCACAATTTAAAAATTTTAAACAAAGGGAACTTTAGTCCATACTACATGATCCAGCCAAATGAAAACAAAGTTCCACATAATATGCTAAGTGACTTACCCCTACTCCATGACATTGAATTTTTTCGAAGGCTTCGACCATCACCACTAGGATAAAATGGACCCAACTCTGTAAAGGCACCTCCCCCAATAGAGGAACAACCTGGACCTAAACACAGAAAGTTACATCAATAATTGTGTATAAAAGTCTCACACTGAAAAAATAGTTTCACAGTTCTCTGTCCCTGTAAACAAATGAATTTTTTTTAGTACTAATAAAATTTACATCCTTTCTCATCCTTTTTAATCAAGCCCATAACTCTTCAATTGGAAGCTCATGGGACAACAAAATTAGTACTCTCCCCATCTCACTTCTAAAACTAACAAGAGAACCAGCAAATAGTAATTTAGTAGAGTTTCATTCCCTAGGATCAATCAAAATTGAGTTGCTAAATGTCTGAATCTAAAACAAAGATTTTACATTTAAAAAGGTTTAAATGTTATGTCTTCACCAAAAGATTAGAGATGAAGTGCCTGTTGTAAAATTCCAAGTTTTACATTTGCCAAGGAAATATTCTGATTCGCTTTTTTGACAGACAATTGGCACACTGTGTCATACTTAAAGAAGCTAAATTGAATTCTAAATTCTAAACAGGATTTTTTTTTTTTGGTTTTTTTTTTTTTTATGCTTTAAGAGTCCTCAAATTTGGGCGCCTAATTATTTGGAAAAGGCCAAAAAAAAAAAAAAAAAAAAAAAAAAAAACACAGATGAGAGAACAAAATTTAATTCGGCATAGGGAAAAACAAATAGAAAACTTGAAAAGAGTTAAAAAAGAGAAGAATAACTTTCCACATAGGAAGGGAAAGTAAGTAAGCACAAGATCCAGAAGTACAATGAAGTAACAGGTTCAAGATTATGAAAAGAGACAAAGTAGAAGGAACAGTCTCACTTAAATACTTAAGTAACAAACATCATATGATGAGGAAGTTAAGTGCAAGCACAATTGAACAGGAACATACAATAATATATTAGAAGTTAAGAACAAAACCAACCTCCATTGAGCCACAGAGCTAGGGGCTTCTTGTCAGGTTGGCTCTCTGCCTCAACAAAATAGTAAAACAGACTCCTTCCTGCCTTGACATCCACATCAACATACCCAGCATACTGTCTAAACTCAACCTTAGGCTGTCCAGGCAGTTTCACAACCAGATCCTCAACTGGGTACCCCTTCACACTAACCCCCAACAACACCAACAACACAACCAAAACCCAACTAAACCAACAATTACCCATCTCAGGAATTCTCAAGATACTCACAAAAAACCCCACTCTTTTATTCATTCCCTAGAGAATTCCCTCTGTTCCAGCCAAGAAGTAGCATAAGTATGAATAACCCAAAAAAATAAAAATAAAAAGAGTTAATACAGTAATAATTAATGAATATAATGCATTTTTTAAGACAAATTCAGATTCTGTTATACTATATCTCAATGGAATTTATTTGGTTAGAACAGGCACGTGAATTCTGCCGTGCTGCGTTGCTTTAACGAAAAAGACGCAAAATATTTCTGGCTTTTATAGAAGTTGCTATGTGTGCTGCATTGTCCAGCACATAGTGCCAGGTTATCAAGTTTTTTTTTTTTTTTTTTTTTTTTTTTAAGTAAACGATGTTAAGAAGTTGCAGGCTACAGCTGGGGCACTAATTTATTGTGTCTCACCTTGGCTATCAAAAACTATAAAACTAGAGCTCTTGAAGAGAGAGAGAGAGAGAGAGAGAGAGAGGGGTAAAAAAAATAACTATTTTTAACAAATGCATGTAATACCCTCTGAACCCGAGGATTAGCTGAGTTGGTTGGACTCTTGGTCTCAAAATGTTTGTACTGAGCTTAACTAGATATGCTCCCTAATTCGAACCTTGCTACCTGTACTTTGAAAAGAATTTCTGATACATATATCCGTTCCACTATTTACATACCTCGAGAGAAAGAGGTTGGAAAGTATCAGAGTGTACTAAACGGCAAGATCCAGTTTTGCATCTTTCAAAATTGAAAGTTGATATTTGATAAAGAAAACAACAAGACAGTCAATAAAGTCAATACTCAAAGGTGTCTTCTTTTGGCTTGCTTTTGCCGCTTCATTTATGGTATTTCATTAAATTTATTGCCTCAGTATAAAATGTAGGTGTGTGTATGTAATCATTATTATTATATTATATTACTACTAAAAAAAAGTATAAAAGAAAAAGAAAATATAGAAACTTTATAAATATTATTATTATATATCATGTCACAAAGACTAACAGCCACTCGTAGAAAACACGCTCCAATCAAAACACAAAGCTATCCAATAGAAGAATCTCCCTTTTGTTTTTGTTTTTACTTGACCACAGAAAAATGACAAATTGGCTGTCCATTATTCTAACCGTTTGCTCTCTCAGTCCCCCCACACCATTAGCCTCACTTTACTAATGGAGCCCACCACCAAAACATAGATAATTTCTAGTCAGAGAAGTTTTAAGACCACAAATTATTTTTTAATTTTTTTATCATAATTTTGATGTGATATACTGTAAACGATTAACTATTATTTATACATAAATTTACTATTTTTTTCTTCACCAATCACACTCTGTCACGTTACAATTATAATAAAAAGTTGTGAAAAAATTTGTGCGCTTTGAACTTTTCCCACAAAGAAACAAGTTGGTCACGGTTCATGTTCATGAATCATAATATAATGGGAATGTGGTCAAAAAAGTGCAGCTCCACCAGGCCAGACTTGGACTGGTATGTATGTATGTGTATAAATAAGTTTTGGAGTATATTAAATAATGGGCCAATTAGGGGGCTCATTAGAGAGGATTTTTTCAGTACAATTATAGTAAGAAGTTGTGAAAAAATATATGCGCTTTGAACTTTTTCCACAAAGAAACAAGTAGATCACGGTTCATGTTCATGAATCATAATATAATGGGAATGTGGTCAAAAAAGTGCAGCTTCACCAGCCCAGACTTGGACTGGTATGTATGTATGTGTATAAATAAGTTTTGGAGTATATTAAATAGAATCCAGTTAATGTGTGCCCTAATAAGTTTTGGAGTATATTAAATAGAGTTCGGTTAATGTGTGCCCTTAGGGCACATATTAAACTTTATATTAGGGGGCACACATTAGTAAAATTCTATTAAATAATTGGCCAATTAGGGGCACACATTAATAAAATCCTATTGAATAATGGGCCAATTAGGGGGTTCATTAGAGAAGATTTTTTCGTTTTCGTTTTCGTTTTGAGTTCCGATACTGATAGGTTCATTTGCAGTAAATTTGTAGGATGTTCCTTTTTAAACATGCATGCACCAATTATTCCAATTGCTCAACTCGAAAAAGGTTTTGGTGCTTTGTGATTATCGTGGCACTAATATCATTGTGATTTGCTCCAAAAGAGTTTAGGATATTGTATAATAACTGCGGCTACACGTGCGCATACGGTTAAAGAAGTAAGCATACTACAATTTATCGATTAAAATCGCTTTTAGTCCTTGTGATTTCGAAAGTATCTGGGGACGGAACTATGTATGTAAGGATCAAGTGGGCCCTAAAAATCCCCTGAATTTTTATTTATTTTTTCTTAATATATATTATATCCAAAATTATCTTCTTCTAAACTCTAATGAAATTACAAAAATTTTCTAATCTAATATATCAGACAAAAAATATTTATATATATATATATATATATTAGACGTAAAAAAAAATATAAAAAAAAGATCAACAAAAAAACTTCGTATCACTTATAAAAAGTATACTCAATGTTGATCTTTCATAGAATAAAATTATTTTTCCATTTTCATAATGAAATTCTTAAGATTTTTATTTTAAATATAAATTACAAAATTGTCCACCAAAGTTAATAAATAAAAAATTAATGGAACTACTAAAGTCTTAAAAAAAAAAAATGAATGATCCAAAACTTTAATACATACAAGAGCAATTTTTGCTATAAAACTTGGAAGTTGTTTCTGTATTTCAAGCTGATTTAAGTAGCTTTACTTAATAAAAGCACTATGGTCTTTTCTCTCCCAAAAAAAAAAAAAAATGGATAGCGAATAGACTGAGCAAACTATAAAGTGAATTGTGCAAATTACTGATGATGGCATTAAACAACGACAACAAATGAATACCGAATACCAGAAGACAGCTAGAAAGGCTCAAGAACAGCTGCATCAATGAGCAAGGAGGGGTTGCTATGGCCAAGGGCCGACTACACAAGACTTGCAATAGAAGTAGAATTAAGATGTCTTTGCTTGCACATCAAATAATTAAGTTGCTTTGCTTTCACACCAAGTAGAATTGGAAAGACTTGATTGAGAGTATATCTTTAACATGTAGCAAATTCTATAATTGCTGAAGTGGTCCCTGTGAATGATGGAGAAAAAGTGATAATTTATTTGTGCCAGTTTTGTTCACCTTCATCATAGAATTTGTTGCGAAAAAAGTTGTGCCTGTGACATTTACTGAATGGAAAAGAAGAAATTCTTTTGTATGGGATATAGCTGGTTTTGTTCTTATTGAAAGTATCGAACCTGTTTAGAGAAGCAGAACGGGTGGCACTCATCGGAGGAAATGGTTGGCCCCCGTGAAGTAGGTCTGCTTTTTCGCAATTTGCACCATAATGATTTGGGATAGCAGAGAAAGAAAATTAATTCCACAAGCATAACAAGCAGGTTTTTTTTTTTTTTTTTTGTGATAATTACAAGCGTAACAAGTAGTGAATGATGACAAGGTAACAACAATAAACTAATGAATTAAAAGACACCTAAAGCAAGAGCAACATTTTGAATCATGAGTTTCTTTTTTTCCCTAAGAGTAATGATTATCACATGACACATTCTATTGTATACTCATGTTTTGAAAATACGATTTTAGTTAAAATTATGAAATTGTGTTTAATATTTTCAAAACAAGATTTCAAATTGAGTGTATACGGAATATGCAATAACAAGTGTGTAACAAAAATTTTCCCCTTTTTTTAGGCCATCAGGAGTCGAACAATTTAAACCTTGCTTCAACAATATTACACAAATTCCGAAAGAAGATTACTAGACAATAATATAATATAAGTTTAGGATAAGAATCCAAGGAAGCTCTGGTTTGGCTTACATCTTTTTCTTTCGAGAACCCACCCAACTTTTAACATTGAAAGTCAAGCACACATTGATGGTAAGGGGGAAAGGAGTGACAAAAAAATAAAGATAAAAAGAGAGAGATGATGAGCAAAGTCCATATAAACAGCAAAAGAGAGAAATAACCCTTTCGGTCAAACAAAATTGAAGACCAATTATGAGTTCCACAACCATAAACATAGTTAATCATTCCACCAAGAACAGTTAACAAATAAGGTTACATCTCATAATCTCAGTTTGGCCGAATCGATAATCCATTTCAATATGCAGTCCAACAAATTTGTCTTGTAACTTGCAAGAATCTAGAGCTACATCCTTCAAAACAATCAAGGCATTGTAATTCTTTTTATCCACTCTTTAAAAAAAATAAATAAATAATAATTAACTAACAATTATGGCATGCCATGTCACTGTGCTTTGGAGCGGTCAAACCCTCTATATCTGTAGACATTTCAGTGAAATTGATTGTTAAGCAGTTAATAGTTTCCTGAGAAGTCATCATTCATTTCAGAATTTAAAGGGGTCCTTGCAAAACCAAAGTGGACAATAATGAATGTTGTGAGGAGCTTGGTGAAAATCAAACAGAAAGATCAAACAGTTTGGAGTGTGTGTGTGTGGATATGTTTCCTCCCAATGACACATGCACTAATTTTTGGGGCACCTTGGACTATAGTGTAAACAGTAAAGATAAAGTCTGTGGCTGACTATTAATTTTTAAATCTGGTATACACAGTGGAGGGGCTGACAACCAACTTTTTCCAAAAAATTTACAAAAGATGGTATACATAAAGCATAGTATTAGCATCATAAGCCCTATAAAGAATCAACAAGTTTGTGCCTTGTGGTCCACAGTCCCCAACCATTCAACCTCTTATGCTTCTTTGTGTTATCACTTATCAGCTTTTAACGAATCTATGCTCTTCATTAAGATGATAATTTGATTTTTAGCCCAACCAAATGGATCCTAATTAATTATCACATCTCTATGCTCCATTCGATTGTCATTACTATGACAGAAATTTAGAACAAAAAGATGAAAATTGTTTGGTTTTAGCAATAAAGAAAGCATACTTGAAAGATTAATCTTAATTTGTGGGAGAGCACATTGATGAAATTAATACAAAAGCAATTCAATTAACATTAACAGAAACTAATACAAAGGTACCAAACAAAAGTATAGTCAATGAGACATCTTATCACCAAATTGTCTTACTATTTTAAAAAAGATTTTATCATTTGGTTCAAGATTCAAATGAATAATGGAAGAATTGAGAACCAGCATTTAACAAAAAGATAAAAAGTATATGATTCCATTTAACAAAAAGATAAAAAAGTATATGATTCAAATGTTGACCCAACATAGTGGATAATGAAACAATGATGTCGGACTAGATATGTCATCCCCCTCTCATTGCTGTAACTCACACATTCTTAGAGAGAATGAAAGACAAAGATAGATTAATCACACACACGGGTTGTTTCTAGAAGTAGAACCCATAAATTTACTTTATCGTCAAGATTTAAATAGGGGAATACCTCCAAGCTGAAAGTACGGAGACAAATGGATTTTAACTTCATGCCTTTTTTTTAGCATCATCATCACATTTGAGTTACATATAATTTCATCTATAAACCTAAACTCACTAAACCTTAAAAATTAAACCAGGCAGATTGATGTCAAGTGCATGAACTCTTTAAGGTCAGGTAGGTATATTTGATCAAAGCCAAAAGATAAATTACAAGAAAAGAAATAAATATATTCACCTAGATAACAAAACTATGACAAATTCTAAACCTTTTGAGACAATTAGGAAAAGATCCATGAATTAAAAATAGAAATCCATCGTTCACATATTAACCATAACTATGTCGCCCCTCTCCTAATAGATAGTTTTCATGCATAAATTATTTTTAAAACCAAAGATAAATAAACAGCAATTGTATGACTTTTTAAATAGTTTGCTACAATTAAAGAACAATGTTTCCTTCTTTTCAAGTTTGAGTTATATACGTGTATACATATTAAAAAATGACTTGTGACCAGATTTGTTTACCATTTGTAAGAACCTTCTGAATCAGCAATATATCTTAAGTAGTATTGTACATGCCATAACAATAATGATATAGCACAACCAAGCCTGACCCAAACAATAAGATGAACTTCAATGCTACCCAAAAGTAGAGGTAAAAAATGCAGCTCTGCTGTCATATTAAGTAAAAATACAAATACTACCACATTTAACTTATCTAAGTCATGCAGCCAGACATGTCAAATATATCCAATTTGGTCAAGGAACAACATCAAGCACTATGAGCCTTGACCTATCACCTAGCATGTGGCTAGTTTCAACAGTGTAGTCATACCTTGATTCCAACTAGTAGAAAGGACATCTGATTCATCTTGTTCAAAGACTAGTTTCAAAATGGCTCCCATGGTATCACTGAAGACATTGCAGCTACTCTTGCACCATTCACTTGGGTTTGGAAAAATGAACTTTCACACTCAAAATCACTCTCGGTTAACACAGCATCCCTGCTTGACTTCAGTGCCAATCTCAGAACAAGATCATACCAAATTTCTACTTTCTTAAAACTCTATGGTATCAGAAACCCTTATCTACTATTAGCTTTTCCTTGAACTAGGCAAGGAGATGAAGAAAATGTTTCAAGCTCTAAGGAGTTTATCAAGGTCAAAACCTCTTCAAACATTGACCCAGATGGCTTCTCCAACACCTAGCCCTAATATCTCTCTTTTTCTCTTATTTTCTTTTGTGTGTGTGTGTGTGTGTCAGAACAAATAAACAGAAGTTATTAATATATTTGAAGTAAATAAACAAGTTTAGTAATACGTTATGTTTACAGTAACATAACAATTTTGCAACTCATTATTTTGGAGATAGGATTGTGCCAGAAATGGCAAATTGAGAAAGATAACTTTTTAATTGTAAAGGTGTATTCATCTACAATGCTGTGTAAGCGTGCATACTTCTGGAGTTTCTACAGAGGCACATGATTTTGGAGAAAAGTAATTAAAAAGATCAAAAAAAAAAAAAAAAATTAAATATCAGAATACAATCGAACTAAACGTAAGGAATCAAATGATGTGCTCAAACGCCACTCCCTTTGTTTCCTGCTAAGTGGTCTTCCTTTCCCTGCCTTCTCTCTATTTTTTTTCACATCCGCTAAACCCCAGGTGCAACATTTACTCTCCATGTCAAAAGAAATTAGCCTAAAAACACCATCACTTTCTGCTGATGAACCATTTGCTGTAACCTCATCGACATATTTCACATACATAGGCCGATCCTTGAACCGATCCAGCTCATGTGGAATCTGAACTACCCTTTCGACACCAGGAGATGACACCTAAGAGGAGACAGGTAACTTAAGATCCAAAAATTTAAAATAATGTTCTTTCTTGATTTACATATAGTTCACTTGGTGTAAGTATATGTTAATCTTACACCATTTATAACTTTTGACGGAATTAATATTTTGAAAATCCCACCAAATAATTACATGTTCTCTTTATTCTTAACATGCATGCCAATTTCATGTAAATTGGATATTATTTAGTAACTGACCTATAAACAGATGTTTTGAGTGCAATTTTAAAATTGTAATTTTTTTTTTTTTTTTAAACCTTGAAATTTAAACATTTTATAGATGAGATAATGATTGATTTTTTACCAAGTTGATATTTTGCAAACATGGAGGGTTGCTTTTGCTATGTTATATATGGGAAGAGATACATTTTTAAAAAACTGAAAAAGGATTGTAATTTGTAACCCTATTACTAGGGAGATATATAAAAAGAAACACCTAGAAAGAATATCTCTAATTTTATCATACCAGCAAACACCAACAAATTTGAGGAAGAGAAAAAACTTGTGAGAGCCATCCAATTGTATAGATGACACAGTGTGATACCAAGAGGAGTTAGTGCATTACTAAACCTTAAAAACAACTAGAAAATCCACGAGGTAGAGATCTAGAATACACCAAGAAAATGTTAGGAATATCAAATAATTGTTATAATTCCTTTAGTTAGGTAGTTAGCTAGTTGGTTGAGATTATGATTAGGATGAGTTCGTTAGAATTTGAGCACATGTAGCTCATTTAACACATGATTTAATTCATAAAGCACATGTTGAATTAACTATCCAATTATCTTGAGTCATGTGAGCGAATGACATTAGAGCTAGTCTCCTATAAATACATGATTGTAATTCAACATTAGATATGAATTGAAGAATAAACCAACTTCTTAGTGCACTAATGCATCTCTCTCTCTCTCTCTCTCTCTCTCTCTCTCTTTGGAGGGTGACTACCCCCTCGAATTAAGTCAATTTCCCTACAATTCCCATCAATCCCCCTACAATTCATACCCATCCCCATTAGAAACCTCTAGGTTCCTAAAAGAAAATAAATAAAAAAAAAAGAAATATACTGGAATTTTATTGATAGGGGACTTTTGAATTCCATTTTACAACTTCAAATGCTCCAAAATTTCCAAGGAAGAATATTCTCAAAAGGATTCTAACCAATAGCCTACCAGAAGAACTCAATTTTGACTAAAATACTCAAAAACAAGAAATAAAAATCAAGAAAGTTTTGAAGATTACAAAAATTAAAAATAAAAATCTTCCAATGATGTGTAAAATGTCCTACGACAAACTCCTCCGCTTGGAAAAAAAACTTGCCCTCAAGTTAACACTCAATATTTGGATTTTGGAAACTTCCATGCCAAAATATTTCGAATATTGTAATGTTTTTGTCTTCTCTCAAAAGTTGAACTAATAATGCAACTTGAAATCTATTTTCCTATATTTTCATGCAATTGACAAGATTCACCAAATAAGAATTAATAGCCAAATCGAATCTTTTAACCCCAATGAAATCAATATGTTCCAATGAAATATAATGGGATCTTGATACTTGTAATCATCTAATTTGAATTTAGTAACATCTTCAATAATTTTCTCGACAATGTTGACCTAATGGATCTTTAGCTACAACATAATTTTCATCAATTTTCTCAAAAGCATCCATCGTTCCTTTTTTATCTCTTCAACTTCTTAGAAACTACTATCTTCAACTTTCAATTCATTAATTTCTTGTAAAAATTGATCTTGTTCAACCTTTTCAATATTTTCTTCAACAACTGGCTTTAAAATGTCTAATTCCAAAACAATATCTCCTCTTGATGGTTGTACATAAAGCTCATTATCGTGTGTTTTGGCCAATAATCTAGTTTTGGGGGTCAGGTGACACAATTTTCAATACAATCCCCATTATATGTATTCATATCTATAATCATCACTTGTATAATGTAACATAACATAATATTCACAAGAAAAAATACCAACTAAAATCCTTTGCATTCTTTGCCAAGAAGGAATTTATGATTTATTTGATACAAGTCTCACTTTTGCTCTTCATGAATCTCACGATAATCAAAATAATTTTTCAAATCAAGAATCCACTCAATGAAATCCCATTTACGAATATCCCATTGGAGGATGGATTTTTTTTTTTTTTTGGGTATATAGCAATCCATCTACAAATAGGCTAACCGCGAGAGAAATCTCTAGTATGATTTTTCCCATCACTTCCACAATTCTTGTTAGTGTAAATCCTAGGATCACTTGTATAATGTAACATAACATAATATTCACAGGAAAAAATACCAACTAAAATCCTTTGCATTCTTTGCCAAGAAGGAATTTCGTGCTTACCTTAATAGTTGAAACACTTATAATCTTGCATGTCATTCCACCATTAGCCACATTACTCTCTAATTTATTTGATACAAGTCTCACTTTTGCTCTTCATGAATCTCACGATAATCAAAATAATTTTCCAAATCAAGAATCCACTTAATGAAATCCCATTTACGAATATCCATCTGAAGATGGATTTTTTTTTTTTTTTTTTTTGGTATATAGCAATCCATCTACAAATAGGCTAACTGCAAGAGAAATCTCTAGTATGATTTTTCCCATCGCTTCCACAATTCTTATTAGCGTAAATCCTAGGATCAACAAGAAAATCTTAACACTCATTGGATTGTAACAGCCTTCTGAACTTTCAGCATAGCCCGAATGGCCTACATTGCTTGATCGTCGTTGCAAAGTATTGCTATAAGCTTACTCATTTGGCCACCACATTAAGCTTATCAAGGCTATGATAACACTTGAAGTAACATGTAAGAGAAGGTTTAGTGCATGACTAGACCATTAGAACACCTGATCCACACAGTAAAAATATGGAATCCACCAAGCAAATAGAGAGCAAAAGACTAGAATCTTTATTGATAAGAGACATAAATTTCATTTTACAACTTAGTCGCCAATTAAAGTGCTCTAGAAAACTTAATTTCCAAGGAAAAATATTTTCTAAAAGATTCTAATCAATATCCTACCTTATAAGGACTCAATTTTGACTAAAATTCTCAAAAACAAGAAAATAAAACCCCATTCTAGAAATTTTTGAAAGTGAAAAAAAAAAAAAAAAAATCAAAATCAAAATCTTTTAATGATGTGTACAATGTCCCTCATCAATAGATTACATAAACACAAATGCTTCAATTCTAACACCAAACTCCCACACCCTTGCTTTGAGTGTTTCTCTTCCTCCAAATACACCACAAAGTGCTTAGGAGAATTATGTTCCAAATAATATTACTACAATGCCTTCCAAAGCGTCCCTTCCAACAAAAACAACAAAGAAACCACCCTTCTAGGTATAAGCCAAAAAATCCCACACAAATGGAATACCATTGTTTATCATTTTCAAGCAATATCACAATGAAGCAATAAATGATCCATTCCTTTATAATTTATCCATCTCATTCCTTTATTTATTTATTTTTATTTTTTTTTGTAGGTCACACCAAAAAAGAATAGAGTATCATTCCCCCACATCAAATCTAATAAATTTGGAGAAATTTTCTCAGCCAGCCCTAATATGTTCCAACAAACTTGTCTTATAAGAACTACAAACTTCATTAGAATACCACCCTCCCCACAAAAACATACTTTTACTGACCCTCCTCCAAAGATGGTCCCTTACTCCCTTTCCCCTACATAATCCTAAAATATTTTCCTCTAACAAGGTATTGTCAAAAGGCAACAGCTTTTTGACACCCAACTCCCCAAAATTGAATAGGCATGCAAATTGTCTTTTAATTAACGATATGTTATTTGAACTCATCACCAAAGCCACCCCAAAGACAGTCAAATTGCAATTTCTCAAGTCCATTAATTATACCAACAAGCAAAGGGAAAAGAGAAAGAAAATAAGTTGGTAAGCAAGACAAAGTGCTCTTTTTTGGTAAGCAATCCTAGCTCCTTTGGATAAATAAAGTTTTTTCCAGGTTGTCAATTTTCTCTCTATTTCTTAAGTTACATTATCCTATACTCCTGTTGATTTGAAAGGACAACCAAATGACAACTCAAACATTTTATAGGTGGGTTTACATCTTACAACCAAAAATAGCCACTAGTTCTTCTACATCCACCACATTACCAATAGTTATTATTATAGATTCACCTATATTAACTTTCAATCTTGAAAAGAGTTTGAAACAAACAACACATCTCAAATTATATAATTGATCATTTGATCTATCAAAGACAGGCCTACATGTCAAGCACACAGCTAGGTACATCTACACCCATAAATTAAATTTAAGGTTTCTACGTTGTAGAGTTGAGTCTCCCCCACCCAAATTAACACTAAAAAATGAAAACAATTGGGAAACAGATACCTCCAAAGATATATTGTCAGGAATAGATTTATTGAGCTGTGCTTCATCTAAACGTGCTCTATAGGCTACAGAAAAGGCTTCAATATCTTCCATACTGGGGGAACCAGACCTGCAAATCACATTGAGTTAAAGCTGCAGAAGCTTTTATTATTAAGCAAAAGGCATGCATGATTTATAGAAAGTTACATTTAGCAAGAAAATCTGATCATATTAAAAAAAAAATTCTCATCAATTACATATAAGAACAATTTAAATGGAAAAATAAAATGAATTTGGCCTGATACACTCATACACCTTTGACACAAAGTCAAAAGGCTTAAGTTTGATTACAGTCTTCTTTTTATTGATACGTTACACATGCACATAGTGAGTTCTAAACTCACAACCTCACCCTCCACCCTTGTGAGAAGAAGTATCATTTTAGTCAAAGCCCACCAGTTGAGTTTGTTTAGAGCCTTAAAACATACTTTGATAATTTTTTTTATAAATTTTATGCACCTTTCTCCTTTCTCGGACCAATTGTCTGCATGAAACTACTCCCTTCTGTCAAATCCCTCAAAGGTAGGAAAAATTGCGTCAATCTCCTAATTGAAAGATGAGACAGAATTTAACTTCACAAATAATTCTTTTTCTGTACAGCCCAACCATTTGGGGCTATGGGTATTTTTTGAATCTCATCTTTATCAACCAATCCAAACCCACAACTTACTTTAAATTTGCACATTGGCATGCTGAAAACTATGAAGAATAAAAATATATAGCAGAGAAGTCTCATAAAGTTATAAAAATAATAGGAGTAATGTGCGGGAAAGAATTGGCATGTGCATGAAAGAAGTAGAACTTCTACAACATACTTGCCCATTCATGAAAAATCAACAAAAGAAAAAAAGTTTTCAGGGATCTATTGAACTCAAGATATCACCATTTTTTGCAAGAAAAACTTCATCACATCAACTTAAATTTAATTAAGCCAGATTTGTCCAAAGCAATATTCCCAATCATGGGTCTTGCGGATTGGATCATGAATACAATATACAAAAAAGAAACTTGACATCATGGCATCTGATAAAAGCAGACTTAGTTTTCTAGAGTGATGTTTAGAGTAAGAAAACAATCATTGTTATTAGACACAAAGCTCCGTGTCTCAACAGACATATAATTGATGGGATACAAGCATGACATCACAACATTTATCGGATTGACACCACTAATGATTCAAAGCACTCAACAACCAACATCCACTCTTTTAATTAAAGATGACAAAATATTCAAGTAGAATGAGAATTTATAATTGATAAGATGGATAGATAGATAGATAGATTACTTATTAGAGAGCTTGTCAATGCGGAGTTGAATGGTGGAATTTAAAGTAGTTTTGAAGGCATAGATTTGGAGATCACCATCAAATGATAGAGACACCTCTTCGGCTATCCTTAACGCTTCTTTATCCCACCATGTCCCAGCCAGAGAAATTCCACCCCCTCCAACTCCATCCCCAACCTTATTCACAAAATAATAATAATTCTCAGTGAGTACTTAATTAACAACAACTTCACTAGATTAAAATAAAAATAAAAAATTGAGAAGTGAGAGAGAGAGAGAGAGAGAGAGCTTACATAGAGTTGAGCATCGGCATCATAATCGTCCTCGTCTTGAAAATAATCGTCATCCAAGGATTCATCCTCTACAAACAAACAAGGAAGAATTAGTTAAGTAAAGTAAATAATTGAGAATGAAAGAAAGTAAGTCAACATACCATGTTGAAAGTCGTCGTCGTCATCCAATAAAACTTGTTGAATAATGGTTGGTTGGAGAACAGGGTCGGATTCTGAAGAGGTTGTGTTACGGTTGTTACGGGCATAAATTATATTATTATTAGTAGTAGTAGTAGTAGTAGTAGTATGGGACTTGAAGAAGAAGTTTCTATAACAAAATGGGAATGAGAAGTTGAAATTGGACCTCTGCTTCTGCTTGTGGAAGCTAATAAAAGAAATAGTAGACGCAGGAGAGCATCTTGTTATTGATTCCATTTCTGTCTGTCTGTCTTTCAAATTTCAAACAAACAATTCTGATTTCTGAATTCTCTCTATTATCACTTCACTCACTCTCACTCTCACTCTCACTGCCTGTGCTGCTAGTGCTAATGCACTAATGTCACCCGCCCGCTGATGATGATTTTCTCTGTTTCCTAATGTTGTGAGCCAATCCCAACCGACGTCGTTTCAATCTGTGTGAATCCCTATTCCTAATTCCTATCCTCATTCCTGGGTTTTTTTGGAATTGAAATAATAATATTATTATTGTTTTATTTTTATTTATTAAAAATACTCCTATAAGAAAATTATATTTTGGAGATTAATCTCTCTTAAAACATCATGTTTTGAAGCATTTATAAACTTTTAAAATTTTGCACTGGAATTGTGTTTCCAAAGTGTTTACAATACACAGTTTTAAAATTTTAATGCCTAATAATAAAATATATATATTCAAAGAAAAGCTATTCTCCAAAATAATTTCATCACAAAGCTATTTTTAACAACTACTAATAAAACATTATTATTTTCTCCCAAAAAAAAAAATTCCTATAACCCTCTCAATTCTCATTAACCCGTTTCGTAAAAAAGAAAATCTCATTAACCCAAAAATCATGTGACCCAATAGGGAACAAATTTTATAAAAATATAAAATTAAAAAAAAAAAATTGGACATCTTTTTTAATAATTTATTATTGGCCGTAATAATATCCCTTCAAAAGGTAACGGTTGCTGGAACTGAATTCTCTCAGCCGCTTCTCATCTCATAACTTGACAACTTGCTTCTTTAACAAATATGCTCAATTGAGTAATTTCGTGTTAGAATTTACTATTCCATACCATAGGATAGGATAATAGATGATCACATGCTTAGTTTTTTTATTTTTTTATATAGAAAAAACACAGGCTTAGTTAACTTGTCACCTAACCTATTTAAAATTATTAAAAACAAAAATAACAAACAATCAAACTTGTCACCTATCCATTCCATCGTCAAGATGAGTAGAGTATGGACTGAAATCATGATACCAAGGAATTGAGCTTCAAAATGCATTCAATTCAAGGTACACAGATCTATGCCACCAGATGGAAAACATGTATATTAAAATAAATAAATAAATAAAATAGTTTAATATAAAGTCTACTATAAAAGAATTTGTATAAAATGAAATACATGATGATAATCAGTAAACCTGATATTTCTTAAACTAAAAGAAAAAGATGTTGAAGTATGAGGAAAAACAAGTATAAGTCACAAAGAGGATAGAGATTTGGTAGTAATTGCAGGTGGGGCTGGAGCAACAGTAGCATTATCTGTCCAATTCGCTTCACCCCAGTGCCATAACATGCTCTCCCAGAAGCAGAAATCCTCAAAACATGTCTTTAAACGCTTGTCTTTTATCTTAATTTTCCAATGATCATCGGTGTAATTTCCTTTCTCCGCTTGCCTCCGATCCCATTCCAATGCCGCCTTTTGCTTAGACCTGAGCAAACAAAACTTCTGCAAATTATTTGGCATGGCATCATGCACCTGCCACCACCTTTTATGTGCAACGTCACTGGCGAACTCCTGCAAAATGTCCACATTCCAGTTGCAGTCATAGTCCCGGAAGCAAAGCCATGGCTTGTTACCCAGGTAATGGATGACATAAAGGATTGGAGGATCAGCCCCAAAGAGACGAGTTTTCATCTCCTTCTTCTCCACCTCATCGCCTTCCCAGAAGTGCTTCAAGAAGTTCATATGTTTGGGAATCCGGTGCCACCATGTGAAGACTTCATTCAGATACCCCTGGTCCCCACCGTTATAGGACACAAACTCGTTGATGTGATCCATTAGCAGCTGGAATGTACAATTTGATGGTTCAACCACCATAACTCCTGAGTTGAACAGAGTAGCATTATTTCCTATGGCAGTTATTTCTGGCATCTCAAACAGGAAATCGATATTCCTTAGAATGAGCAGGTCAGCATCGATGAATATGATCTTGTCATAATCTGTCAACTGCCAAAGACGGAATTTGCTGTAGTTCCATTCATTATATGCATCCTTTTCAGCTTTTGGGTTCCTGATCCTTTGAATTGTATGGATCTTCCACCCAGCAGCCTCCAATCCTCCTCTGTGATATTCACTAATTGTTTCATCAACAAGTATCACAAGATCTCGTGTTGAACCAGCCATGCGGATACTCTGAGCTGCCGTGATAGCCCCACAAACATATACATGCGCAGAGTGCAGGATTGTGGCATATGCTTCTCGATGTGCTCTTTCTGAGTAAAAGTTTTCTGTTTATAAAGAATAGGTTAGTTTCACACTCAAGTATTTTGCAATTACAAGAACCCTTTTTTTTTGGGTGGGGGGGGGAGGGGTTCAAGAACATGGCACAGGAACAAAGGAGTAGGTGTCAATCAGGGCTACAAGCCTGTTGGAAATGACAAGACCAATTTAATTCTAAAAGCAAAACTTCCTGATTTTTCAATCTTTTCTCTCTTGTTTTCCCTCCTTTTCTGGCTCAGCTTGATTTTTCTATAATTGTGACATAATGAAGATGCACTGGACCTAACTCCATGGAGGAGGTTTCAATGATAAGAATCTAAACAGCATCACTTTCTTTGACGACCGGTACTAAGTCCAGTTAGATATTTAGGTTTACCTCATCAAAATAATATTAAAGTACTAGTCTCTTTGTGAATAATATCATTAGAACCCAAACTCCTAAGACTTGCTTTTGAGGTCATTTCAATTTTTTTCCCAAGTTGCAACTGTCCCAAGAATATATGTACATACAGTTGACCTGTGTACTTGATCAAAACATTTTGAGTAAACTCGGCAAAACCTAATCACAAATCTGAAAACTCCCCTTCAACTCTCCTACCCACACCAACACCCCACCCCCCCCCTCCCCCCCCCCCCCCCTTTCTTCTCTCTTCCTCCCCTCCAATTTCAAAAATTCTAAATACACTATAAGAAAGATGGAAATAGAAGATGCTGGACCATCAGCTCTTTGTTGCAACAAAAACTGACTTAGAAAAAGTCAAAGAGGGAAAGGGAAAACACACTCACACATCAACCAACAACACACTAGGTTTCAAACTGACCTTTAGCCTTGAGAGGAACTGCAAGTTCACATGACCCAACTGGAAGCTGCAGCTTATTTCTCAATGTATTCAGGTTGGGTTGAAAGAGCCACACATTCCCTTCATGTGTGAGAAGTTCCTTGCAATTGAAGAGATTTGGGATTGGGAAGCAGTCAGACACAATAAGCATACGCACTGGATGATTCCCTTTGGAAGAGGCAGCAATCCTTGCCGCTTCAAGCTGCAAGTGAAAACGAGCCACATCTCTGGACCAGCTCCCTGACTTGTTGCAGGGAAGTTTGACTGCAACAAGATCAATCCGTGGTTTTCCAGGAACTTTAATCCTGGGTAGAGAAGGACAAATAGGAACCTCAAATTCTTCTTCTTCATCTATCCATTCGGGGTATAAGGATTCCCATGTTATGTTGCTTGACACATAGTCCAGGTGCAGATTAACATGCTCGGCATCCGGTATCAGCTGCTTCCAGTGATCAATCTCACTTTCATTAAAGTTTAACAAGCCAATTCCCTGATACTCATTCCTATCAATTAGCTTCTCAATAATTTTTTCAATTTGATCCCAGTCAATTTCTAAAACTGATACATATTGTGTAGCAGCACTGTCTCTTATCCAGCTGTCTACAAAAGTTTCCCTGCAGGCAGCAAACTTCTTCAAGATGATGTGAAGAGAAATATTACAATAAAATGCTCTTTGTTTAATAGTGAATGACAATTTAGGTGACAATTGCAGTTCCAGAAAAGGAGGGATGAGCAACTAATAGTCTGTCATAAAATAATTTTTTTTTTTAAATGAAATTGTAGTTCTAGAAAACCTCAATTTCCAGAAAGAAACCGCCAAAGAGTAAACTAAACATGGTAGTCGGAAGTGAAAACTAGGTGAGTAATGCATACCGAGACACAGAATTGGATAAATGATCTGTATTATGAATTGCTGGAGAGTGGAAGAACGTCAAAAAGGCTCCCAAGACAATAACCACCAACACAAGTTTCAATGTAGGTTTGCAATTTAAATTCCTATCTTGGACGGAAATACGGAGGGCCCTTGCAACATCTTTAAAAGCTTTACTTCTTTGAGGCTTTCTTTTGTTAGATTCTTCACTGTAACAAGAAGGTCCAAACCACATTAATGCATGTACAAAAAGCAAGTGAAGAGAGCCCAACAAGCAACAATAGGAATAGCAATAATTCAAATGGCCACAGCAAAGTTTATGATATTGATTATTGAGGTTTGAAGATATTTCTGATTGCAACACAATCAACTAGCTGAATTCCATAATCAGTGCACTGAAAAATCATGTAGATAGATATATGAGATCACAAATGTAAACTTTCTGAATCACCAACCCATTCAGTAGATAAACCTAATCTCCTTTCATGGTCTTGCAAGAAACAACCCACCATAGTCAAGTCAAGTTCATAGGCCAAATACAGTGCACTTGAATGTATAGTTGCAGAATATATGGCTTCGCTCCCTACTTAGTGAACTTCACATCCCACTATTGTTACTTTCTCACTTATACTGTGATAATGTCAGTGCCACACGCGTCGCTGCCAATCTTTTTTTCACGCTTAAACAAAACATATTTAAACTTGATTACCTTTTTGTTCATAAGCATCTCAAACTCTGGTGTTCTCAAATTACAAATTGTTCGCACAGATAACCAAAATGATGATATCTTCACAAACAGGTTGGCTACTTCTCGATTTCTCTATCTTTGAGACAAACTGACAATGCAGTCCCGGCTCCCCATTTTTAAGGGGGATGTTAAGTGACAAATCAAGGCCTCAATTCCAGCTCTATTCAAATTCAAATTCTCCTCATTTACTTCCTTAATTCCAGCCATTCATAGTTGTATGTAACTGTTATAGGAGTTTATTTTCTTCCCTTTAAAGTTGTCTACACCTTCTATTTATACTGTACATCTTGTAAATGCTAAAGTAAGCCATTATCAAGTACAATTCTCTTTCTTTCACATCAAATACTAGAAATGTGAAGAGAAAAAAACCAGAAGCTAGCATAAATGACTCCAGCAACCTATTTTGAAGAGTTTCTCTAGAGTAAATTAAACTTAACATGATAGTCTGTTTTTAAGGATTTTGGTAGATTAATTATTATCTAATTTCTAATTCTTTCTCTCTTTTTTATTTTTTTAGGTGATAGGTTCCTACCCTTAGGTAAAACAGAAGCTAATTCGAGGAATTGAAGTAGTTTGCTATGAAGCAACTTAATTGCAGAGAAAGGTGGCTGCCTCTAGCCCTTAGCTGATGCTTTAAATAATCCTAGTAACTTGTGAGCTGTCTCAGTCATTTATCATTGAAATCTCCAATGCTCCCTTAGGAAGTGACATTTGGTATAAAAGGATGTAATATGTAACACTTTGGTAGTAATGGAATCTGTTGAAATTGAGTCTAGGAATTCCCTCCCTCCCTCCTCCTACCTAATTTTCTCTCTACCCTCTTTTGTTCTTGCCAATATTCTCAGCAATTGTTTCCTTCCCCCTTCCAGTAATTCTCAGCAGCCGTCACATCTTCTTTACTATACTGATTTCCAACAAACTCAAATTATTTCTGACACAGGACAAGACCAAAACGGATGCAACAACAAATTTGAGGAACAAAAAACTAAATGATACATAACTTTAGGAGTAAGCATCAAACAATTGGAAAAAAATTCCAAGAGAATTTTAATTAATCAAGCAAACTTGTCTCCATAGGAGTACATAATATGCTTATATAGAGTACTAGGACTAAACCCTAATTCTAGTTAACTTAGGAAGGCCAATTATTAAATTATAAATGTAACCTTAACTATAGGAAATTAAATAAACTAATAACTGGATTAACTAATTAGACCTGAAACAAAATACAAATGACCAATAAAAATACAATCAAATTCTAAAATTAAATTAAATTTAAAAGGCATATGCGATTCCTGCATCAATTTCACATCTTTATATCCCACGTAAGCTTCTATTCCCCTTCCCTAAATCTACCTCACTTCTCAACACATTCCTTGCAAGACAGCCCTTTATTCACTTAGATTTCAAGGCTGTCCAGCATCAGTGTGCTCAATACTGCAGTCCACACAATAAAGAGACTTTTGTAGGAACCCCTACACTCCATTTTTTTTCTTTTTTTGATAACTAATTTTATTGAAAAAAGTGCAAGGTGCAGCCCTTGTACATGGAATGTAATCACTTACACAAGAGAGACCCCTGTACTCCAATTATTTCTCCAAGAAAACTTCTACTATCTAATTGCATAACACAAGTAACTTTCATCTCAGAATATTGACTCCTGCTCAATCTCCAACATATAGAATCCTCTCCAAGCCCACATTGCTGAACTCCATTGAGAAGGCTGCCACACCAGAACTTGAATTTTATTCTCAACAGTCTGCAAACCATACCAAGCTTCCATAACTAACTCTAGTTGCTAGACTTTTTCCACTAATTTCCTGGGTGTAGCTTATTTCTTATTATATTGAGCTCCATGTAGTACAAAAGTCCACAAACAATCACTACAGTTTCACATGACAAACCTCAACCATATTCTCAACTCCAAAGGCAAACAATGCATAATTGTAATCCTACAACAAGTTCATCATATAAACAAAAATGATTGAGGAAACACATAGGCCAAGAAAAAGCTACACAGATGTAATGGTAATTTATCAAAAGTTGGAACAAACAACCAAAGCACAATAAGGCAAACACCCAGTAAGCATCTTAGTATATAATCTACAGTTCCATGTAGAAGTGTACTTTCAACTTGATTGAAGCAAATGCTGCAAAAGGAAGCCCTCGGAGCTAGAGTAGAATTTGTAGTTAAAACAATCGTTTACTGGGTGGGTCAGCCTCAGCCCCCAACCAAACTAAAGCCCCTTAATCACAACAATTGGGGAAGCTGGGAAGCTAAATCAGAACACAGAAATGCATCTTTGGGAAAAAAAAATAACACAGTGGAACTCAAAAACAATGACAAACGAAGTGGATACACCATATCTACCTAACCACAGAATTATGACCAAAACGTTAAAAACAAGAAAAGTACCACAAAAAACAAAGACCCAGTACTACTTATCAAAAACAAACAAACAAACAAACAAAGACCCAGTACTAAAATCTTGTAGTGTATACAATGAGAACTAGAGTAGCAAGTAGAGCAGCAAAATCAGTGAGTTTAAGGAAATCCTAGTAGTATTTAATAACTGTGGCAGCAAAACAAAGTACTGGTACACTAAGAAAAGAAAAAAAAAAAAAAAAAAAAGAAAAAAAATGGAAGGAAAGGAAAGCTGACCTTGTTGAAGTAGAGAGTCGGTGCCTGGGCTCAATGGGGCTTTGGGGTCCTCTCATCTTTGATTCAGTTCAAACATGGGGGAGGCACTATCTGATCTAGCTACTACACTAAACCAATATCAAAATTTTTTAATCTCAATTTGCTGCTGCAGGGAACAAACAAACAAGTTTAGTTTTCTGAGTATACATATATATATATATATATATATATAGCGTGGAAAGAATTTTAAAAAGCATAATAAAGTAAGGATGGTATGAGACACAGACCTGTGATCCACGGCGGAGGAAGGAAGAGAGAGAGTTCAGGCGGGGCTGTTTTAGTATTTTGGTTGTTTCTTTTATATGGTCAACATGACAGAGAGAAAGCATCGCTAGTTTTGGTTACTATATATATCTATGAATCTATAATATTATATTATACTATAGTAAGTAATCTCTCATTTTCCCTGCCTTTTGAATGGTCAACGTAACGCACGCAACTTATTTTCATTGGGAAAAAATTTGAAACTCAACGATTGATATCTTTTAGTATAAGAAGGTGATAGGTTCACACCACTTTTATAATAAATTATAGATGGTAATTTATTACTTAATTTAATTTGAATTTATTACTAAAATTATTTTTTTATTTATCAATAATAATTATTAATAATTTATCATTTAAAAATTGAAATATCTTCCCTCCTTCGTAGTAACTATCAGTGGCGGAGCTAGGATTTGACTTTAGAGGGGGCAAAATTTATAACTAATATACATGTGTCTCTATAAACAAATACATATTGTGTATGTAGCATACAACATATGCATCATATATACACAATATTAACCAAACTTGACAATTAAATGCCAATAATATGAATAGTAAGTGATCATTCAATATTAAAAGATCCCCTAAAATCATTGCATATCATTATATTGTGTATAGTTTATTAGTGTTTTTTTTTTTAAAAAAAAAAATATATATATATATATATATATATATAGCGAATAAAATAATCCCCTAATATATTTTATGGAATTTGTCATGTAATTGTTTCCAAATTTTATATCTTAATACTTTTGAAAGGAAACTTTTTTTTTGGGTGCTATTTTCGTCTCTTCAATTAAGATTTTTCTTCTTTATTTAAGTTTATTTTTATAAATTTTGAACTTTAAAAAATATTGATAAAGTAAAAAAAGATATGAAGATATATGATATATCAATTGAGTTTGACTTTTCAAAAAGATAGGGAGATATATATACCCACAAAGAAAAAAAAGGATGTATGTGGTTGTTTACTGTGGCTCTGCACTTTACAGTATTATTTTGAAACATGTAGCTAAAGAGATTTTCAATATAGCTCAATTACTCACACACTATTTATCACAATTTCAATTAAATCTACACCTTTTACTATTACACACATAAAAAATAAAAAAATAAAATAAAATAAAATAAAAAAATTTGGGTAGGTCAGGGGGGGCAAGTGCCCCCTCTCGACCCCCCCTGACTCCGCCCCTGGTAACTATCGGAGTATTAAAATTGCTCTTCTTTTCACTACAAATTTCATAATTGTTGGCCAAGTAGATGATTGTAATTAGTATAGAAGTAGTGGATAATGTGGATTCATGAGCATTCACATCTGAGTTTATAAAAATATACTTATTTTACACTTTAAAATACTACTTTATCTATTTTACTAACTCATTTAACAAAATATTCAACATTTCAGTTCTTATTTTTATATACAACCAATAAAATAATATAAACTACCTAATAAAATAAATATTAGAGAGAGATGTATAGATTATAAATGAAAGATAGAGGAGAGAAAAGTGAATAAAAATGAATATAAAAATTATACAACCTTGCTACAAGAGTTGGTATTTTACCAACTCACTGTAGCATAGATGTAAAAAAATTTAAATATACACACCCAGATAAAGTGGGTTTTTTATGTTTTGGGAATGTAAAATAGCAATTTGGAGGTTGTAATACTAAAATTTTATTTGTGTCCATCATCCTAGATCAACCATTTTAGTAATTATAAAAATTTCTATATTAAAAAAATATATATATTATGTCCGTAGCATCAAGTAAGAATGAGACTTTTTTTTTTTTCAAGTGAATCAAAGAAAGTTGCCTTGCCTGCTGGCTGCTGACTACTGAGGAGTGAAGAGTTCAGTATGGGTTTTATTATGTCCCATTGTCCAGTCAAATATTACTTGATCGTTTCTTGTCTTATTTATGTATGATAAAGTGTTTAATTATTTGTTGGTTATGATCTTTGTTCCTTTTGATTGAATAGAATGGCAATGATTATGCAAAAAATAATATTAGTTTTCGAAAGGGACCACTCAAAATGTAATAAAGATGCTACATTCACATGGTCCAAACTTGGACATGTCGTGACTGGAGATTCAAAACACTTTGAAGGATTTGCGTTGGTGTTGTCTATCTGTAGAAACACGTACTGCTAACTCTCTAGCCCATTGTCTAGCAAAGTTTGGTTGGAAGATTCCCCTCCACTTTACAACAGGGGCTTTGTACTTTGATCTACATTAATATTCAGATATGAAATAAACTTGTATTTTGGTTTCCAAAAAAAAAAAAAAAAAATGATGGCAAAGCCATAAGAATTGCAAGCGTTAGGAATGTTACTGCATATATGCCTTGTAAATTGTAGCGTGATTCTTACACGCAAAACAAACCAAACAAAATATATATATATATATATTATGTAGTTGATGTGTTCAATCCTATTAATTTTCTTTTTTTTTTTTAATATAAAGTTAGCTCATCATTTATCATATTATATAAAAAGGTCTCAGAACCACCATATCATCGAGGATAGGATAATAAAAACCCAGTTCTCATAGACTCCCAAAAAAGAAAAAACCATAAGCACGACCCCTAAAACGACACTGACAGAGGTAAAAACTATAGCCAGTAATAAACGATACCCCAATAGATGAAAACGACAGAGATAGAGATAATATCATTAGCAATAGTTAAAATCAGATTTTTTTTTTTTTTTTTTTTGACTTTTTTCAGATCTAAGAGAGTTGACCACAGTCAGCGACGACCACAGGCTTCGAGATCCTTCCGGAGCTCAATCCGGCCTTCTCCACAGCCTTCACGACGTTATGCCCTCGATGATCTGGCCGAACACGACATGCTATTAATTTTCATATTAAATCTTTTGTAATAAAATTAATAATAGCTAAGTAGACAACTAGCTGGTAGATCTACTATTAGGTCTTTGGTTAATTAAGCACCAAAAATCACTCTTTATGTTCTTAAATACCCCCTTACTCTGCAAACCAAGGTATGAGTACCAGGCTCCATCAACTATTACTCTTCCATTATCCATATTCTCCACCAATTTTCTCATTTAAAAATTAGAGCTTCCCTAGCCACCCCTAAAGGCATGGATTGATGGATGGTCTTGGTTGGTCTAAGGTCCTCTTCTTTAGCAAGTGACTAGCTCTATCAAGAGGTTAATCACAATTATATCGAGGTAGAGGTTTTTGTTGTGGTTCTATTAGAGCATTCACATTAATCTTCTCAAATATTTAGCTAAACTAATCCAAAAAACTCTACTTTTGCTTGTTTAGCTATCTATTATTTTCATACACATACATCAATCTCAATACTTTATCAACATTAAATTTAATGTAGTGAGGATAAAGGCTCACTATATGTAAAGATGAGACTATCATCTTTAAAAACTTTAGTTAATTTAGTGAAGCAGATGCACGCTTGTTTCAGTTGAGTTTAGATAAATTTTTGTTGAAATATTAAATTGGTGAGACTGATGTAAATGCTCTTATGTCCCACAAATTTGACTCGCCCAAAATTAGTGTAAAGTTGTGATTTACAACTATTTTGTGTTGGTTTTAATTTCGTGCCAAATTTGATTGTAATTTTATTCAATCATTTTTCCCTGTATTTATGTGTGATTTTTAATTGTAAGGGTTGAATGCGAAAGAGTGTGAAGACTCAAGCTTAAAACGAAGAACAAGTGGATTTCGCGAAAAGCTCGCGAGAAGCTAACTCACAAAGTAGCCACGTGTAGAGCACATGATTGGAATGTGAAGAGTCATGACAGCCTGGAGTTTTCACGAGTGTCTCACGGGTAAGGTCTTCCTGCAAAATACTCGCGAAACATTTTGTTTGGCTAATTTGTCATGTTTGTTTTACCAAGTCTTTACCCACACTATATATACCCTCATTACTCACATATTGTAAGCAGTGCTTTTCATAGAGAAAATCCCATAAAATACACTTAAGAGTTAGAGATTGTTATACTCACAATCATCTACACATTTCCTTGTGATTTTCCTCTACTCCTACCTCTCCATCTCTAAATCCTTGAGAGGTTAATAACTCAAACACTTACCACACCCAATCTGAGTGTAAAGTGAGGTTTTGGTACTGCTGGGAAGTATTAGAAGGAGCCAATCATTGGCGGATGCAATCGAGCATATTGTAGGATCTGGAAAAGCCAGAGAAGACAAGGTTCCGAGAAGTCAGTTGGTAGCAGGAGCTTGGAGGGCTTAAGTATATTGGATAGACTAGGTTTGGAGAGTCTTTTGTTATTCGTGTATTCCAACTTATTTTCTAGTGGATCAATTTACCGCTTGAAGGGTAGCGGAGAGGTTTTTCGTCGAGTTCTTCGGTTTTCTCTTCGATAACACGTTTCGGTGTTATCTTGTGTTTGCATCTCTCTTCCCTACTCTTAAACTTTACTTTATATCGTTGATAATGGATGAATGTGGCTTAGGGTAGTGTTATCGGTTGTTTGCACTCATTTACTCTTATTCCACACTTAGTCTAAGTTAGAGTAAAAGCAATCTAGCCGTAATTTTAATTTGGGGGTCTAAACAAGCTCTTGTGTTTTCACACAAATCCAAGCTTTCAATTAGTGCCAATGTGAAATGCATGTCGAAAATATTCAACTTAAGGACTATATCAAATTATTGCACACACCACTCACCAATATTTTTTTAGGCCTCATCTTCAAAATCAGCCTCGCCATTCAGATAGGCCTCATCAGCTAATTGATAGCCTTCATCAACTTCAAATGCAATTTTTATGAATAGTTGAGATTGATGGTTGTAACAAACAACTTTTAATCTCAACCATTGATTTAAAAAAATTAAGAGAAGTAAAAAGTGAAAGTTAAAAATGTGAAAAATTTATAAATAAAAAAAAATTGTGAGAGGAGATGGATGAATTGAACCTGGTGCAATACCTAGAATTTTGCATCAGATCCTAATCCACCAATTAGTTAAGCCCCATCATCCAGATTAACATCACCAGTCAATTAAGAGTTTAAGACCCATCGACCCAACAGGTTTCACCAATCAGTTAGGATTCACTAACCAGATGGGTCTCACTAGTAAGTTAGGTCCCACCGTCTAGATTGACCTCGCCTGTCAATCAGGCCGCATCAACTAGATATGTCACACCAGCTTCAAAATTGGCCTTTACCAATCAAATAGTCCTCATAAGCCAAATCGGCCTGATTAGTTATAGACACTCCATTTGAAACTAAGCATTCATGAGAAAAATCGTTTTTCAAACATTCAAAGAGTATAAAACCTTCGTTGAGTCATTTGATGAACCGAAGCCCATTCCAAAATATAATTAAGTTCATGATAATCAAAATAGTATGTCATATGTGACATTAAACTTAGGGCTATAAATGAACCAAATTGTTTATGAATAGGTCAAGCTTAGCTCAAAAAAAGGCTTGTTTATGTTAGTTTGAAAACAAGTCAAGTTCAAGTTAGGCTCGATTATTAAACGAATCAAGATCAAACATAATAATGTGTTCGTGAACATGAGGGTTCAATTTAACTATATATTTTTGTCTAAAAATATATTTATATAGACTTGAAATGATTGTATAACTTTGTCAATAACTTCATATAATATTAAATTATTACTTGTAGCTTATTGTTGTTATTTGAGCTTGAGCTTATTACCAAATAAGATTTTATGTTCAAGTTTGTCTCATTTTCTTGTCGAACAAAACTCGAATTTGTTCACCAGTTACTTGATTAACTTATTCTTTTCCTATATATTATGAAACTATGACTAAAATGTTTTACCTCTTCATAATTTTATGAATTTGTTCGAAAAAAAAATTAAATAAATAAGCTTGAACTTTTAATATTCGGCGCGGCTCTTTTATAGTCCTAAGATTCAAACAAATTGATCAAAAGATCAAGCCATATTAAGGGCATGTTTGGTAGCAATATTGGGGGTTTTGTTTTCAAAACAATGTGATAACCATGATTTAAAAGTGTGCTGAAAACATGTGTTTAGAGTATTTATAATGGGGAAAAAAAAGTATTAGGCACCATATTTCTAAAACATTTTTTCAAAACTAAAAACACAATTGGTGTTTGGTATGAGTATGTGTTTTTTTGAAGAAAAAAAAAAGTGTAGTTTTTATGATCTAAACAGTAGATGAACTATTACTAATGTAAAGAGAAAGAAAACTACCAGACAAAGACCCATCAACTCTCCCTCTCTCCTCTACCTCTTCATTCCATTCCTCTTACTGGTCCGATGTTTGGCTTTGCCATTGAAGCCGAAGCTGCACAGTTTGTTTAGCAATCTTTCGAGCGTCTTTCTTAAAGGAACTCATAAAGCCGATAAATCTAGATCATGACCAAATCCATTTCTAGGCTTTACCTTTACTGTCCTTGAGCCAAGTATACAAACTTCCAATTTTTACAAATATCAATTTTAAATCTTCACTTCTTTATTTTTTTTTTTTTGTTTTTTTTTTTTTTTTTTACTTATAAATATACAACTTTTTTACAACAGTGAAAGTGAGAGGCGGGTAATAACCGCATAAGGAAGCAAACCCAGGCGAGTAAAGTGACATTTTTCAAATCACAAGTAGGTAACATAAAATCAAGTTTAACCTAACGTGAATAATCTATAATTATTCCTTTTTTTATATATATTTTTAGAGCAATCCATATTCATATAAGCCATGATTTCATTACATTCAACTCCTCCAGGTCTAATGAACTATAAGTCTATAACTTATATTATTTACCAACATCCTCCTTTAACATCTTTGATTTCCCTGTGCCCACCAAGATGGATGCTTATAGAACTGATGTAGGATGATATGGTTAGAAAATAGAAATAGTGGATAACAAAGAAAAACAGGAGAAATCCTAAACTTCACCACCTAAAATATGTCTGAAAACTTAAGCTTCACCACAGGTTGCTTGGATTGACCACCAAGCTTAGAAAAACATCTTTAAAAAAAAATATATATATATATATTCAAATTGCACTGCCTCAAATCCATTCCTAGACCCTCTTTAATGTTTCAAGGATTACATTAAGCCACAATTACATTCCCAAAAATCATCCCATTATATCCTCAAGAACTTCATCCAACAAAAAGAAAAGGAAGAAGAAAACTTTTTTGTAATTTTTGCCCGTCACCTATGTCGAGCATTGACAATGGCATTGATGTTCCCACTGGCAGAGGGAAGGGGGCTTGGCTTTTAAAAAACATTTCCTCCCTCTTATAATTTCTATATATATATATGTATATAAATTTTACTAATGCCCCCCCCCCCCCCCCCCCCCACACACAAAAGAAAAAAAAAATTATTATTATTATGGCTCCATATTGCTGTTACATTAACTGAAATAGTTGGTCCTCAAATGTGGACGACTCCTAGCTATAAGTTTTATATAAAGAAAAGAAAAAAATTTACAAGACCTATGAAAACAGCAGAAGAATCAGCATTTTTTGGGTCAGCCAAGCTCACAGTTGGGGCATTATCACCTAGCTTAAATTTTGAGTTTCATCACCTTCTGCCAAATACTCGGCACTTGCATGGATATGGTAATCAACAAAAAGCAAAGCCCCGATTATTGCTTGGATTCTTTGCATCCTGTAACCAAAAGTTTTATAAAATGACAGAGTTTAGTTACAAAATTGGTTGTCCTTTATAAAATGAGTACATAGACATGACACTGGTAAGTTGTAACCCACACAAAAGAACCAAACCACTTGCTGTAGTAAAACATAAATTTTTTAAAGGCACTGGGAATTCGGAAAATAAACAAAATATAAAGTATAAACAAACAATATCAACTATTAATAATAACTATATTTATAGAAAAAATATTTATAATAACTACCATAAAGATGTATAACTAGTTCACGCTGACCTTAACCTTCCTTAGATCCTGCTCACCCCAGCTTCTAGGAACATTACCAATGAATGAACCCTGCTTTGCTTGAGATGTTGAACATTTTATTTTTTTCACCATGGAGATAAAGGGTTTACACAAAAGCATTTAACAATTGCAGCATACATAAATAACAGAAAATACCCCATAAGAAAATGATCTTAAAAAAAATTTAAGTAAATTGCAAAGTACATCCCTAAAGTTTGAGATTATTTGGATTTTACAACTTGAAGTTTGACAAATTAGATTTTACACCCTGAAGTTTGGTTTGTTAGCAAAACTCCACCCTCTGTTAGTTTTGGGTGTTAAGTGACATGTTGGCCTACTGATGTGTTTTTTTTTTTTCTATTTGCCAAATCAACCCAAAAAACGATGTCGTTTTGGAAGCACCAATAATGCTCTTTATCTTAAGTGAGAACAGCATCGTTTTGGGAGGCTGATTTGGCAAAACAAGACAAAAAATACACATCAACATGTCAGCATGTCACTTAACTACCAAACTTCAAGGTGTAAAATTCAAACAACCCCAATCTTTAGGGGTGTATTTTGCAATTTACCCAAAAAAAATTTAAAAGATCTAAGAAAGGCTAATCTTAATCTTTTAGCTAACAATAATAATTTTACTCAAACTCAATATTCAACTTCTCATTAAGTCCTCGGCTTATGTGGGGGAAAGGCAATAAGAAATGATGCACAGAAGGTTATGTTACCTTAAATTCAGTATTATTCAGCTCATCAATGGCTTTAGAAGCTAATTCTGCACTTCTAAAGGTCACAAATGCAAAGCCCTTGTTCTCACCAGAATCTTCGTCTTTCATAATTTGAACCTGTTGTCACGACCATAGTGGCATTGATATAAATATTCACAAAAGGCACTTAATAAGATTACTTTTTATAGAAATGGAGCTAACCTATAGATCCACAAAAAAGGTCCAAGTCCCCCTAAGCATCATGGGAATGACAACTATGTACACTTCAGAACCATAGCAACAGGGCAAGAAGTTCAGCATTTTTTTTTCTCATCCTCATCTTCAACCTTTGTCTCATCACCAGCTCCATTGGCATTATCAGTATCCTACTCCTTTTCCTCCTCTTCTTCCTCTACTTTTTCATGCTCAACCTCTTCATTCATCACCTCCTCAGGATCATTGTCTTCATTGAGATCAGCCACATCAGACTCAACTGGCTTTCAGGCTCACTTGACCTTTCCACTTCAACTGGCTTAGCAATTTTCCCTTGCCCATGGCATCTTATGTATCTAATTAAACATGCTGGCAAGGCAACTGTGAAGAACGCACAGAGACTAGAAGAATTCATGGGAAGAAGTATACACATACCAAAAGGAGGAAACAAAATGAAAGGCCAAAGGGAGTTGCAGTCTTGCAGAGTATGAATTTCAGTGCTTTTAGTCAACAGGGTATGAACTTTAACTAAACCCACGTGATAAGATAAAAACTCAAAGGGGTTGCAATGTGAAAAACTTTACAAATGGAATGATGATTACATTAATAGCAGTACAAACAAGACCGGCAAAAGAGATTTATGAATGATACTTATATAAAATTATAATGATCATGAAGGTGGTGCAAATTTTCAAATAATGATTTCCTTGAATCAGAATAAGGCTGCTGTAAAAAACCATATAAGCCAAAGCCCAAAAAAAAAAAAAGGCCTTTCACTATCTTCAACCCTAAGGGTGCACATAACCCCCTAAAATTCAAGAATACCAGAGAAGCACAAAAAAATAAATAAATAAATAAATTAAGGATAATTGAATTAAATATGGAGACAATTATAATGCTTCACAGCCAAGGCAACACACCAAACTCAAAAGAAGTTTCGAGGGTTATGATTAAGAGTCATTCAGATATGAAAGGAACAACAGAGCTCAAACAAAAAGGAGAAAAAAGCCACAAAAATAATGCAGTTCCAAATAAACATACCAATTTGTGCAACTTCCTGCAATAAATTTAGACATAAAAGTTGAGATTAGGTATTTGAGGTGGACATTATAGACATGATTTACATAACCAGTACTCACATAATCAATAATACGAATTTAAAATATAAAAAAAAAAAAAAAAAAATCTTACAATATCTCCTGATAAGTAACATAACCCAATGTTTAGACTTCCTGAACAAAAGACACAAGAAGGTCAATAAACAATGGCGTGCCATCTTATTTACAGACTACACAGACACATTCTTAAAAAGCAGAGAAGGAATATAAATCTACTATAAATTAATTTCATTATTTAAGGCAACTATGAACTATCTCAAATGGGTCACATATATGATACCAAACTGTTATCCTAGGACTATATAACACAGAAGAAATATTCAATCGTCTACCAAAACCCAATTATAGACAAATCCTTACCCTGATTATAAGAACCCATCTAAAATTCAAAACCCCAGAATATCCAAGGCAAATTTATGTCCCACCAAGATTCAATAACTATCATTTACCAAATTCACCCAGATTCTCATATTAAATCTACATGAGTGACTTTATTTTTTTAATGACTTGATACCGACAAAGGATTCTGTAAAATTCCTTTTTCAGCACATTATATTCTTGCACCATATCATCAGATTATACATTAATGCTACTTAAGAAAGTATATAAATAATTTCAAGCATTTTTGTATTCCCAAATACAAGGGAGAAAATAACCTGAAGGAAAAAAAGAAAAAGAAATGTCTGCTAAGTTTTCATATCCAGGAAGTTCCTTTCCAGAGTGAGAGAACCTGAGCAATAAATAAACATGCAGTATCCCTCTCTACATATCTGGAATTATAAATGTAATAGTAAACATGTTTTTTAGTATAATAAGGATTTAGAGCTCCCTAATGAAAACAGCTTATTGTATTATTATTAAAAGCAGAATGAATAGATTTTGTGAATGTAAACATCTAAAAATTTCTTATAAATCTGTGGGTTCCATAAGCAATTCTAACTACATTGAATTTAATTGTCCTTGAAAAAATAACACTATTTATGCTTCATTGGTTAATGCAACCATGCGTTTGAATTTAATTGGAGGACCTAATGTATTTCAACTACAAAACTGTACCTAAGTTTTGCCCCTCTTGAAATTAAAGTTTTGCACTTAAAATCTGCTTTGAGTGAGTTTTCATGTAAAGAACGCAATGCTTTTGTATTTTTCTTGAAAATAGTTTTTTTTTCATTTAAAATAAATAAATAAATAACGATGTATATTGCCAGAAGAAGTTTAGAAATAGAGAAACTAAGGAACAAGTTTTCTGATATAATATCTGTGTCTCTCTTTCTCAACAAAATATTGTGCTGAGAGCTTAACCACAGTCCAAACATCTTTCTATTAGGCAACAACAGAAAGTTTATCAGTGATGCTCCAATCATCCATTAGTTTAACCTTCATTTCAGAGCAAACAATCTGGGCCTCTTGCAACCTCCCCTCCTGTCGAAGGCCAGTGATGAGCTCATTGAATGTACAGGCATTTAGGGGAAAACCGTTATCAGACATGTCTCTGTACCAAATATATGCCCCTGTGAAATCCTTTTGTTCACAATGCCCCTTAACAAGTATGTTATAAGTATCAGCTTTAGGAACAAATCCTTTAGCCTTCATATCATTAATAATATCCTTTACTCCAGACAACTTTCCCTCTCTAAAGTTCCCCAGAATCAAGCTATTATAGGTCATCTTGTCAGCATGAATACCCTGGTCTATCATCTCATGATACAAAGCAAATGCCTTTTGAACGTCACCATGTTTTGCATAACCGTGAATAAGTGCATTATATACAACTCGATCAGGAGACAAACCCATCTGTAACATTTCATCAAACAAATTCTCTACAAGCACTATATCTTTCTCACTGCATGCACTAATTAGAGGATGATAGGTATTTAAAGTAGGTTTAATGCCCAACTTCCTCATATTTTCATATAAGTTGAGACATTTCTGGATGTTTCCTATATTGGAATACCCCGAGATTAGGGAGTTGTATGTGATAGCATCAGGATTATAACCACAAGAAGTGATCTGGGAAACCAAATCTTCAGCTTCTATCATTGTTCCCCTTTTACAGAGCCCATTAATGAGCACATTGTAGGTTACAAGTGTTGCTCCTATCCCATTTTTCACCATTTCATCCAAAAACCTAAAAGAATCTTTCAGTTTCCCTGCCGTACAATTACCATCAATGAGCATATTATATATCTGTGCATTTGGCAAAACCCCTCTTCCTACCATATCCCTGAGGATTATCTCAGCTTCAAGTAGCTTACCATCCTTGCAAAAACAATGTATGAGAGAACCATAGCTTACAACATTTGGCTTTATCCCTTTATTTTCCATTTCTTCAAGAATCTGGAAACACCTATCAAACAATAACTTTCGTCCATAGCCATCAATAAGGGTGTTATATGTCTCAACATTTGGGGAAACTCCTTTCTCTGCCATCTTCTTTACCCACTCCTCTGCCTTATCCATCTCCCCCATGTTACAAAACTTGTCAATTAAAGTATTGAAAGTGATGCAATTCGGCAGCAACCCATGACTTCCCATTTGTTCAATCGTCAAAATGGCTCTGTCCACCTCACCCCTACGACAAAATCCATTTACAATTGTGTTATACATTACCTCATCTGGAACAAGTCCATTCTCAATTAGCTTCTTCAATACCTTCTCTGCCTTTTCCATCTTCCCTTCTTTGCACAACGCATTTAACAAAATGCTACAAGTATAGTTGTTAAACCTTACACCTTTTCCAATTGCTTCTTCATACAAAGCCAATGAAGCCTCATCATCACCACACCTCAAATGCCCATCGAATAGAATACTATAAGTAAATCCATCTGGCACAAATGCATGGGCCTCCATTTCTTCCAACACCCTCTTGGCATCATCCATTCTCCGTGCCCGACAAAGCCCACTAAGCAATGAATTGAACGTAACAAGACTCGGCTCCACATTCTCCGCCTTCATCCTTTCTCTCAAACCAAAGGCACCCTCCAATTCCCCAACCTTACAATAACCATCAATCAATGTATTATATGTAACCAAACTCGGCACCAACCTCCTCTTCAGCATTTCATCAAAAACCTTCTCCGCATCCCTCATTCTCTTCTCTTTACACAACCCACTAAGCAACACATTGTAAACAAACACATGAGGACTCACCCTGCTATTCTTCATATTATTCAGCAACTCAAAGGCCCTATTCAAGTCCCCCAACTTCACCGCCGCCAGAATTGCCTTACTATATGTGAACCTATCAAGTCGAATACCCGACTCCAAAAACTCCGAAAACAAATCCAGTGTTCTCTTAAACTGTTTTGAAGCCACCAATGACTCAAGCAACATATTGAAAGAAGCCAAAGAAGGAAAAATACCATCTTTCTTCATTAAGGTATACAATTCTGTGGCTTCGGTTGTCATTTTGGACTCTGAACAAACCAACAATAGCACGTCAGAGAAAGCAGGCTTCATGGAGGGTGAAGAGAGGGAAAAGAGGGTGAAAAGATCAGAGGGCGAAGAGAATGGATCTTTGGAGTGAACGAGGGTCTTGATGAGCCTATGAGCGGTTTCCATTCGGCCATGTTGGAGGAGGATTCGGAGCTTTTGAACTTGATCAAGGCGTTGTTTTTCATGAAGGGTGGTAGGGTTATGATTTTCTGTTGGGGTTTTAGTAGGGTCTTCAGGGGTAGAGGCTGAGCAGAGGCATTGGGAGAGAGGGACTGAGATGGGATTTTGGGGTTTGGTTGGAGTGGTGAGGAAGAACTTGGGAAGAAGATGGACACGCCTTGCCATTTGAGGCTATCGGCACTCACCTACCCAAAAAGTAAACAAAATTATACTATTTTTATGTCCATTGAAAACACACAGAAATTAGAATCAAACAAATACATTACAAATTCAATAGTGTCTAAAGCCCTTCATTGTTCATACTTGACTAGCTAAAAGTTTTTGCATTTCACCCAAGCTCATGTAATTACACACCTCACCCAAAAATTCAGATTAAAAACAAAAGAAAACAAAAAGAATCCAAAACTTGGAATCCCCAGTTGATATGAGCAACAAACCAACAAATACATAATGAAACTATGCTCAATTTTGCTTCAATTTCAACAAAAATAAATAGTCACACCATGCCACTATGACAATCAGGAAGGAAAAAAAAAAAACAAAAGTAAGTTTTTTCTTCTTCTTTTTTTACATATCAATGACCAGCAAGACTGTAGTACTAGAATAACTTATTGAGCAAGAATTCTAGAGAGAGAAGATGAGAAATTTAGAGAGAGTACAGGAATAAACTCATCCAAATTCATCAAAACTAATTCTCAAAATACCTATAAAAAAAAACTACATAAACATTTAAACACCAACAACCACTCAACTTATACTAAAGCGTGCTTTTTGATACAACAGAAGTAGCACAACTTGTAGGTTTCACAACTCAAATTACAACACAAGTTTGGACCCATTTGATGAAAATTGAAACACAAATAAATTTAAACTTAGCAACCTATTTATCAAAAAAAAAAAAACTTAGCAACCAAAGAAAAACAAAATAGAATAGAGAGCAGAGACTCACTGAGCTTGGCAACGGGCTTATACGGTGGTTACGAAGGCCATGGTTACCCTTGAAATTGTCTGTCTCACTTTCTCCAGCCAAGAAGAGAAGGGGAAAGTCGATGGCCAACGGCTGAGGGACTGGTGCTGATCGAAAGCAGTTCCGGCTTAGGCTCACAACTTTTTTTTTTAAGAAACTGCTTTGGCTAACAGTAACACTAATAGAAGTAGGTATAGAAGTGTATTGCAAAGTGTTAACGATTTTATGTAATAAAAATAAGAGTAAAATGCAAATTTCACCATGAATCTTTAGGCCGTTTGTAATGATAGTTTAAGCAATATTTTTTAGTTTTTAAATTACATTATATGTATTTTTATGTATTTTTTTATTTATATATATTTTTAAAAAATACAAATAACGTTACTAAAACAGTATTATCAAACGGCTCTTTAAGGTTTTAAATTTATTCAATTTAAGTTTTTTATTCAATTTCATTAAAAAAATTCTCCCCTAAAAAAATCTATAAAATTAATAAAAAAATTTATAAATTTATTATGTGATAATATTTTTTAATAGTTAATTGCATATTTAACGAATTATTTTTAATGTAATTGGATGAAATGTCTGAATTAAAAAATTAGAAACTTAGTGTTGATGCTCATTTTGGGAAGGCCAGTAGAAAGAAGAAGCCCAACAAAATGGGCAGAAAAGAATTAATAAGTGGATAGAAAAACCATTAAACTCAAGTGGTAGGAATAATGAATCACAGGCTCCTGAAATAAACAAGTGGGCCTTGAGAAAGCAAATGGGCCTAAAAGAGCCCGGAGAGAAAAAAGTAGCAAACTCATGGGCAGTATGTGATATAGAAAAGTGAGAATGGACCACAGCAAACCCGAAGTAATGCAAACAAAGAAAGTAAGGAGTTGATGACAAGCCCATGAGCCCCAAGGATGAGGGATAAGGTAATTAGGCTGGAAAAACCCATAAAAGTTAAGTAAAAACTCATGGGAATGCGGAGTCAGGGAAAGGGCCAAAGAAGCCTAATGAAAGCAAATGGGCCAAGGATACCCAAGAAAAAACAAATGGGACACAGCAGCCCGCAAGTAATGTAATAAAAGGACCAATGACCATACTGAGTTATTGAGAGAAGAATAAACGGCAAACCCAAAGAGGCCCAGCAAGATTGGGTCAAATAACATCACAGTAGGAATGATAGAGTGGTATAGCAGGAAATGATAGCAAGGCTACGGAAAGAGTAAGAAAGTAGGCTGAAGGAAGGAAAGCCCACAATTCTGCAAAGCCCAACCCCCAAAGGAAGCAAGGCATAGAGAATAAGAGATCAAAAAACAACCCATGCCATAAGAAGCCAAAAATGACCAGCAAATTGAGCAGACAAGCTTCTAGATCACGACAAACACATGAGTAGTAGGCAAGCTTTGAACATACATAGAAGTAAAGCACGCACAAGGCCTAGACATTACCAGCCTGTACCTAGCCAATACAGGACGTGGTGAGGTCATGGGTCAGAGGTAAGAGGGCATAGTCTGACGGTAGGGAGAGGGGAAAACCTATTCTGGGGTTTCTACTCAGGCTCTTTTGGGGGAAATGTCCTACTAAAATGACATATTGCCCAAAAGAAGTAAGGATGAGTGGGAATCACTAGGTGCATGCCATGAGGGATAAAGAGAGAAAACACCCACACCGTAACAGGTAGAAAAGCTATGGCAGACAAACAAACAAAATAGTCTTATTTGTTTGGTAATGGGAGGTGGCACAACCAGTATAGGCAAGTAATAATGGTTGAACGATTGACGAACCAGTAGTGATCGACAAGGACACCCATACCAGACAAAGGTAGTTAAAGGCTAAAATAGTAAAAACCAGTCATGGCAGGCACTATAAAAAAGGCCCTTGCCGTGCACAAAGGGGGCAACACAATCAAGGTAATAGTAATCTCTAGGAGAAAATCATAATATAGGAGAAAGCACTAAGAAAGGAAGAGGGAAAAACAAAGGAAAAACAGAGAATTTAGAATAGTAAGCATGCACCAATAGGTTGGTCTCCTCTCTCCCTCTAAAGCCCTGCTCTCTATCAAAGAAAAAGGATTCTCATTGAACATAGACCATTTAGGCCCATTCCCTTAAAGCAATTTTTTTTTTAGGAGATTAATCACATCAAGGAAGTGGTTTCCCTTCCCGGTTTCAGCTCTGTAGCGTTACTTGGCGTGGCAGATTGATTTTCCCTTCCTTGATCCAAGAAGCCCATTATTATTATTTTCCCATTTATTTCTGTTACTTTTTTTGTGTACGGGGGGTACTTCTCGTCGCTCCCTTTTATTTATTATGTCTAGTATTCCTTATTCTATCTTTATTATATTTGTCTGCCATAACTTATCTGTAACAACTCTGCCTGCCATGGGTATGTGATCAAAGTCTAGCAAGAGGGGCATAGTTTGTGCACAAGCCGAACTAAAGTAAGTTGCAGTTGAACTGGTCACAACTCCGTTATTCAGAACACTTGGGCCTAGTACCACAAGAGGCAGCTCAACCCAACATTGTAAAAAAGGCCCACTATACTTAGAACACTCAATTGAAAAAAAAAAAAAATATATATATATATATATATATTAGATAATTAAAATGAATTTGACTTTTTTGCCTAAAAATAAAGTTCTAATAAGCATTTTAGTTTATTTACTTATTTATTTATCCTTACCATGGAAAAATCTGACTTGATAACTTGTGTGATTAAAATAATAAGTTTTATGTTGATTGAATGCCCTTTGGGATGCCACATGTCATTCTTTTCAATAATACTTTTAAATGATTTATTTTTGTTTAATTATCATTTTGATTCCTAACATTTACACCATATTTCAAAATGATTCTTAGTATATTAAATATGACAATTTGGTTTTTTAAAGTTCGTCGACAAGTACTTTTTTTTTAAAGCTTGATTAGAATCACCTACTACTACCCAAATGGCTTAAATAATCCTTGTCATGAGATGGGCTTCATCTTCTTCGCGTAATAAACAAAAACACTTTCCAATTCCAACAAAAACCTATAACTACTTTGCAGGTTGAGCTTTAGCAACGGTGGTAGCAAGCAAGTCGAGCCAAGCTGGAGGAGAAAGAGCTCAAAGTAGTTGGGTCTTAATCTTGATCTAGGAGGAAAAAGAGCTCGAGAGGCGAGTTAGGTCTTAATCCTATCTCTAAAGATCTTTAGCCTAGTTTAGGGCCTTAGGCTACAATGCGGGGACAAGTAAGCTGAAGAGTTTGAGAAGCACTAGAGCTAACCAATAACAAAGGATGATTAACAAAAATTCCCAACAATATTTTGTATAACATTGTAACCACCCATTTGAAGGATTTCTCTCCAAATATTTCCATAAAAAAATTGGTCTTTTAATAAATTATTTTTCTTTAGTTTATACTTTATAGTTTACACATAATTGAAATTGGGTAAAATTTAGATATAGTACTTAAAGTAAGGACAAAGTATAGTTACAAAACTGGTTATAGCCTTGTAGCCTAAGGCTACAACTTTACTCGATAAAATAAACATTACTATATATTTTTAAAATCTAACCATTGTATTATATGTTCTTTATGTTCTTAATACACATGTCAAATTTTGTGTTAATCGGATATTATTTACTATATGATCTATAAGCTTATATTTTATGTATTATTTTAAACAACAAAAACTTGCATTTTAAACAATTTATTGATAACATCGTTATTAATTTTTAATTTTCTATAAATTTTGCAAGTATAGAGGATATAAGAAGAAGATATAATCCAATGGTGAATTTATTAAAATTCACTCCTAATAAAAAGATATTGAGTAAATTTTGCAAGTATAGAGGATATAAGAAGAAGATATAATCCAATGGTAAATTTATTAAAATTCACTCCTAATAAAAAGATATTGAGTAAAGTTGTTATCTAAAACTACAACAAATTTTGTAACTAAATTTTGTTCTTAAAGTAAATTTATTTTTTAATCATGTGCTAATTAATCATGTCAGCAAAGATCGTCGAACCTAAAAAAAAAAAGCAGCATTTAGGTTTTTTTTTTTTTTTTTTTTTTTTTTTTTTTTTTTTTAATGCAAATTGCACGTTCAAGTTTGGCTAAAATTAACTAATAAAATCTATCAAAAAAAACTAATAAAAAAATTGAAATCTTTTTAATTTTTATAGATTTTTTTATGTGAGAAAATTATTTTTTTAATGAAAATTATTTATGAAAATTGGAAAAAAAAAATTTGAATTAAATAAATTTAAAACTTGATTGAAAAAAAAGTAAAATTAGGAACATTGAAATAAATTTAAGTGACATGGGCAGTTTGCATTTTTCCTTTTCTTTTTTGGTGGCAAAACACCGGAGGTTTTGAGCGAAATAACCTCCTTCAGCCTTTCTATTTTGTAAGTTAGACAACGTTTGAAACAATTTTGGAAAATAGCATCTCGAGTTTCAAAAAATCGAGATCTACTTACAAAACTCGACCTTCAAAGACTCGCGTTCTGAGTGGGAAAATGCCACATAGATCTCGAGTCTTTAAGACTCGAGTTTTATGCAAAAAATTTCACCTATAGTGGCGTTTTTAAGCCTTACAGTGACGTTTTAAATCCCTATAGCGGCGTTTTCTGCAAAAAAAAATTTGTAAGTACCAGGTTTATGGTGCCCTATAGTGGCGTTTTTAATACCTATAGTGACGTTTTAAAGCCATATAGCGGCGTTTTTTGCAATTTATGGAAATCGAGTCTCTAAAACTCGATTTTCAGCGCAATTTTTTTTCCCCAAATCGAGACTTAAAAACTCGAGTTCCATCTGGAACTCGAGTTTTAGATACTCGAGATGTTATTTTTCAAAATTGTTTTGAAATATGACAATTAACTAAATTGTTTAATATTTATTGTTATTTTAAAAAAAAATTCCAAAACACCGTCCAGTTTGTTTGATTGGGGCGCGGTTGATGGCTTCTAACTGAAACGGTGCCTTTCAAAATCGGATTTCTCTCATGCATTCTCTCGTCGCAGATCTAACTACCCGACTCTCAATTCCTCTCGCTTCGAATCCGAAAATCCATCACAAATCTGCTATTCAACTCCATCATCATCATCGTTAGATCACAGCCGTAGATCGGAGTGGAGCCCAAACATGGTTCTAGTATCGGCCGTACGCGATTACATCAACCGGATGTTGCAGGACATCTCGGGCATGAAGGTTCTCATCCTCGATTCTCACACGGTATCCTCATTCCCAAACACTCCTCTTTTCATTTCTCTTTTTTTATTTTATATCCACTCTCTATTTGGATTTTGGATTCCTAGAAAGTTGACGGTAATGATTTATAAATTTCTAGGAGCAATTGAAATTTCCATCTTTTATGTATAACTATTAAATGCTTCAATTCTAAACGAGTGTGTCCAGACCTCTTCGAGTATCTGACAATACTACATTGTATTGTGTGCGTGCGTGCTGTCACGTGTACAAATTTATTATCGTGAAGGGCTATGGCACCGAGCATTATGAATGTTGTTGAAACTTTACGAATTCTGGTGATTTTTTTAAAAAAAAATTTATTTTTATGAAACCCTTATTATATGAGAGATTGTTAGCTTGAATTGCTAATGTGGCTATTTGATTTTTTCGCGAGGATTAGCTAAGCTAATCTGACAATGCCGCATTGTTTTTGTTACATACGAATTGGGTCTAGTGGGTTAAAAGCAGGAAAAGAGAGATACTAATCAATTCGGTTAATGATTTGCAGGTTAGTGTAGTTAGTGTCGGGTATTCACAGTCGGAACTTCTTCAGAAAGAAGTATTCTTGGTAGAATTGGTAGATTCCATATCCAAGTCAAAAGAATCTATGTCACATCTTAAGGCAGTTTACTTCCTTCGGCCCACGTCAGAGAATATCCAGCATTTGCGGCGACAGCTAGCTAGTCCTAGATTTGGAGAGTACCACCTATGTAAGTTTTGTTAAATTACCTTATAATTTGAGAGGAGCAACAATGACATCTTGCCACTGAAATTGTACTTAAAAGTTTCAAAAAAATTTATGTTAGTGATTTTTAGCTGTTGATTTGAAGCTTCTTTGTGTGAATACTGAATTTCGTACAGTTTTCTCAAATATATTGAAGGATACTCAGATTCATAATTTAGCTGATTCAGATGAACAGGAAGTTGTCCGGCAGATTCAGGTAACTCTCACTGACTAAACACTGTTTTGCATTTACTAAAAAAAATTTATGGTTGATATTTTACTTTACTGTTTTTCATTTTAGCCATTCTGAAAATTCATATTCAGCTCAAATTTGGAAATATATCATAATTGAAAACTTGGGAAAAAATGGGTAAGCTTAAAGTATCATTAGCACGTCATTGTCACAGGCTAGCATTTATGGGGTTGGTTAAGCATGGTCCTAATTCTTGTTCTGATGCATGAGTAGATGTTATCTTATTTGACCTTGTTGTTTTGCCACCTCATATTAAACTTCAAAGTTAGATATAATTATTATCTCAATCTTGCAGGAATTTTATGCAGACTTTGTAGCAATTGATCCATACCATTTCACTTTGAATATGCCGTCAAATCACATTTATATGCTCCCGGCAGTTGTAGATACTTCAAATTTGCCGCACTTCTGTGACCGAGTTGTTGATGGTATTGCATCCATTTTTTTGTCCTTAAAAAGAAGACCTATTATTAGATATCAAAGGACTTCAGATATTGCTAAGAGGATAGCACAGGAAACGGCTGTAAGTGAAGCACTGGGAGCTATAGTGTAGATATTACTTGTTCATGATATGTATTACTGAGTTTCATATGAATTTTGCGCTATCTGATTTCAGAATTTAATATACACACATGTAGATATTACTTGTTCATGATATATGTATCACTGAGTTCCATATTAGTTTTGCACATTCTTTTTCAGAATTTCATTTTTTTGTTTAATTTTTTTTTTAAATTGAAAATTCAATAATTACAACAGAGGAGGGGAGATTTGAAACCTAGATGTCATAGACACACCAAGATATCTGTTTTCAGGATTTCATGCACGCATGTGTCGTTTTTTTTTTCAAAGAAACTGAGTGATGATATGTGTATTCATGATATTTCGTATCATTGTTTATTTTATTGGATGCAGTTTCTTCTTCTAATTTTAGGTACATAGAAACCTGACTTTTATTCTTTTTTGGGATGTATCAGAGGCTGATGTACCAACAGGAGAGTGGGCTTTTTGATTTCAGACGAATGGAAGTTTCCCCATTGTTGCTGGTAATTGATAGGAGGGATGATCCTGTGGCCCCATTGCTAAACCAGTGGACCTATCAGGTATTTGGGGTTGTCAGTACAGGTTTACCATTTGTATGAGAAACGCCTCTTTGTTTTGATGTAACATGGATGGTTTTATTATTTATTGAACTCATTTATTATATCATGTTCCATAGGCAATGGTTCATGAATTGATAGGTATTCAAGACAACAAGGTCGATTTGAGAAACATTGGCAAACTTCCAAAGGATCAACAGGTTGCATTGCATTTCCTTGTATAGTGCACATATTTATTTTTATGGTTTACATTGCTAAGAAAATGATCTTTGTTCAATTCTCACTCACAGGAGATTGTGTTGTCATCAGAGCAAGATGCCTTTTTCAAAGCTAACATGTATGAGAATTTTGGAGATATTGGGATGAATATCAAGCGATTGGTAGATGAATTTCAGCACATTTCAAAGAGTAACCAGAGTATTCAGACAATAGGTTTGTATGAGGCTTGATAAATTCAGATTTACGAGATATTTTGTTACTAAATTAGCACGGTTGCTTGAGGTATAACATTCCATCATTCTGACATTTTGAATTTCTGCAGAAGACATGGCCAAATTTGTTGACAATTACCCTGAGTACAGAAAAATGCATGGAAATGTTTCAAAGCATGTGACATTGGTCACAGAAATGAGCAAGATAGTTGAAGAGAGAAAACTCATGTTAGTTTCACAAACAGAGCAGGAGTTGGCTTGTAATGGTGGTCAAGTGGCAGCATTTGAGGTAGTGTAATCAATTGTATAGTGTCTCGTTTTTCTCTAAATATTGTTTATGTTAGTTCATATCTATCCATGAGCCTACTTAGATATATGTTTTTCTAGATAATTTATAATAGAAATTATTATAAGATGCATAAGTATGGATTTCACATTTGTAGTCCCACGACAATCAGTTTTTATAAATTGAGGATATGATATAATTTTCTGGACAGCTATATGATCATGAATCAAGCACAATGAGTAGATTATCCTTGTAAAGAAGGTTGAAGAAAAGGATGCTATCTTGGATGAATTTGTTGTATGCACATAAACTAATCAGACATTAAGATGGGTTATGTTATTTACCCAATGTTCAAATATGGTGGGGAAATGAATTTACAAATTGTAACATGTTAAAATATATTTTAAAAAAATGATGACCTGGTGAAAGAAGTTTTTAGTTTTACACATTGGAACTAATAATAAACTTGAGAGGCTACACCAACAGCAACTGCATTACTAGCTCCGTGTGTTACTATTTGTAAAGCATTTTCCTTGTGAAATTTTTTTTTTTTACACAATATTTTCAAGGAAAATAAATTTTTTTATTGAGACCCTGAAAAATAATTTTCTACTATTTGGTTGCACAAAATCTAATCTGTTGAGGAAAATAATAGACTAGAATGGAGGAAAACAGTACATTTGGTCAACCCTAACTAATCTATTGAGGATCCATAGCCAACCCCAAAATTTTGGGACTAAGGTTGCACAAAATTTATGTTAAAACCTACAAAAAGTTAGTAGGCAGTGGTGGGAGGAGCTTCTGGGATTTTTTTTTTTTTGGGGGGGGGGGGGGTGGGTGTTGGTGGCGGCATAGTGAGGAGAAGTTGGACAGGGAAGGTAGGAAGGTGGTCTGGTATTTGGTTTTTTCTAGAGTTAGGTGTATCTTTCTAAGTATGTAAAAAAAATAAATAAAAAATATTACATAATTGTTAGTTGTCAGTCAGAGTTGTTGGCCTTGGGTTTAAATTTACTAATGGGTAAGTCTTACTTAGTTATGGGCTTTTATGTGTGGTCTTTGGTCCAATTCATTTAGGAGTTTGTTTATTAGTCAAAGGAAGAGTTCTAGTTCTATTGGGAAAAGTTAAGATCTAGAGTCTATACAAGTGTCATTGCACTCAAAGAAAGATGGAGTTGATTAATAGAAAATTGAGTGTTTTGAGTATTGAGGGCACTTTGGTCTTAACGTTCTATTCTCACTTTCAATTCCCTCTTTCTTTTCTTTTTAACATCTCTTTTTTTTTTTTTTTTTTTAATATTAGTTTAATTGAAAATGAGAAATACTGTGTTCACTATGATGAATTCAAAGTATTTAAAATTACAAACAATTATATAGAAGGTACCAAAGGGTTTTTGAAGTCAATAATGGAATTACAAACTGTAAAGCCCCATGTCCTAGCCCAATCAAACAAGTTATGGATCAGCAGAGATTGCAATTGCTCAAGGGATCTATCAGCATCTTCAAACATATGGTTATTCCATTACTTCGACACTAACCACATCAAACATGCAGGAACACCGAGAGAGGCCAAAAAAATGTTACATGGGAGAGAGAGATTAAAGAGCATGGAATATGCATTATACAAGTATCTTATGGTTGGAGAAACAATAATGATTCAAAATATATTTCAAAGAATATGATAAAACCATAAGCAAACACATATTGGAGAGATTTAAAAGCCAGACAAGTCAATATGGAATTTAAAAGAAAGAAAGAAAAAGATATTTTATTTGGTGGGGTGGGCGGCAGTCCTTACAGTTTCTTTTTTTTTGTGTGGCGATAAATAGGTTCTCTAGAGGTTTTGTGTAAGTTATTTTGAAGTTTCATAGGCGATTAGAAGTTAATGACATCATTCAATAGGATTAACACAAAATCTATGTCTTCTCTTAAAAATGAAAGGCCTGTGCAATAAATACATAAATACTGCTTGTTTGATTACCTAATTTTCCTTTCTGTGTTAAAAGATTATAATGCTATTTGGTCTTCTGAATTATGGTTTATATTAGCATATCATGTTTGTGCCCTTAAAGTGTCCATCTACTGATATTGAGTGTTGCTACATGCACCGATATTTGGAGACTTTTTCACCCCCCCCCCCCCCCCCCCCCCTCCCTCTCTCTCTCTCTCTCTGACACATGTACACTTACATGGGCACACCACAAAACACTGGGGAGGGGGAGTGAAAAGGTCAGTGGTGTCAATAGACTTACCAACTGATATATGATTTGAGATAATACCTGAATTTGACAGCTTGAAATTAGAGCCGGAAATATATAGTATAAGGTTTGAATGTTGAGCAATGACCTTCCCTTGCCAAACTTCAATGCAGGCAGTGACAAATCTTTTAAACAATGAAAGTGTATCTGATATTGACCGTTTACGCTTAGTGATGCTTTATGCTTTGCGCTACGAGAAGGAAAGCCCTGTTCAATTGATGCAGCTTTTCAACAAACTGGCTTCTCGATCTGCCAAGTACAAACCAGGGGTAAAATAAGCAAACCAGCATTTCTGTTTTGCATGCTTTGATGCTTTAGTAGAGTTGCAAATTTGTTGAAATTGTTGTGGTCCTTGCTTTGATTCACTGGTTTTGAAAAATTGGCCATCATGGTATGACAGCTTGTCCAGTTCGTCTTGAAGCAAGCAGGTGTTGATAAGCGAACTGGGGATCTTTTTGGAAATCGAGATCTTTTGAATATTGCTCGTAATATGGCTCGTGGACTGAAGGTTGGTTAGAAACACTGTACTTTCAGCTTGCGGATGTGGTTAGATGCTTATACATCATTTTCCCACCTGCTGTAGGGGGTTGAGAATGTTTACACCCAGCACCAACCACTTTTGTTCCAAACCATGGAAAGCATTTCCAAGGGACGGTTGAGAGATGTGGACTACCCATATATTGGCAATCACTTTCAGCAGGGCAGGTTTGTTTTCTAAAATAACTGTTTCTTCCCAGAAGGGTTGCAGTTTATCTCTTGCAAATTTTGGAAGGTAGTGTGGTTTCTTTCCACTGTTAAAAACTGGACCAGACGAGCTGATTCAACCAATTCAATCAGGAACTCTATACCAATCCAAATATGGCCTAAAACCAGATTTTCTGAAAAACTGGGCTTAACTGAATATCCTGTGGTCAGACTGCAAAAACTGGTAACCGGAATTTGTTATGCATCTGCATGTACATGTTCATGTATGTGTGTTTGTATGTATGTACATGTATGTTTGCATATTATCTATTGCCAAGATAACACTAGTTATGTAACTAATTTTACTCTTTAATAATGAGAAGAGTTTACAAGGAAAAACCCACTTCATACAAATTTCTCAGTCTTAAATAACATATTATCTCTCATCAGATATATGATGCAAATGTCTTAACTTTCAGCACTTGTTGGAAGAAGTTATGCTGGTCTGTAACTTCTCACCCCCCCCCCCCCCCCTTTTTCCCCTCCCCCCAAAAAAATACAAAGAAATAAGGTATGCTGGTCCATTAATGGCTCATTTGAAGCAAACCACATTATATCGACATATTTTATGGCAAGTCACACACCAAGGGTGGATGATTTATTAATTAGGCATTTTTTATCTTTGGGAGTTTGGCCTTATGCATATTTTGGGCATTGATGTTTCACCCTAATATAGTCACAGGGATTGATAAGAGTTAACTGAGGTGGCTGTGTCCCCTCAATTTGTTGAAGACAGACAGTTCTTAAGCCATCTAGCCTACCCCCAGAACTTAGATTATAGTTCATTTAATGGCAACTATTACTGTTTCTACGTAGCATCTTGATTCCCATACTACCACACATCCAAATCAGATATATTATTTTGATAAGTGATAAATTTTATTTAGAAGAAAAAAAAAGAGCAATCCTAGTGCATGGGAGGTCTGCAAGGAAAACACTTAAAAAAATTATGTAAGTAATAGTTTTCATTAAGAAAGTGCAAAAAGGGGCACAATCCTAGTACATGGGATCTTTACAAAAAGAAGACCCAAAAGAAATAAAATTAACATGTACAAAAGAAACACTAAAACCAATGAGGTCTAGCTTAAAGAGAATCTCCTCCCCTTGTAGGAGCTAGGTGGAGGGTGAGCTTGTGCAGTTACCAATAAATGCTAAAAAGAGGGGAAAAAAGGACTAAGATATGAAATTGCAAATGTTTATAAATTCCAGAAACAAAAGTAATAGTAAGCTAGAAGTAGATGTCAACGTGAAAATCAGATATATATGCCCTTGATCATGCCTTTAACGATTGGGAATTGGAGATAGTAGTGGACTTTCTTTGTATTTTGGAGTATAATACTCCTGCTAGGGAGGGTGGGGATCAAATGTGGTGGGTGCCAAAGAAGAAAGGGGAATTTGATATTTTCTCGTATTATAATACACTAAGAGGTTCCTCTTTGATCATATATTCCTTGGAAAGGTAGCTGGGGGGTCAAGGTACCTAGATGGGTTTCATTCTTTGTTTGGACTGTGGCTTGGGAGAAGATATTTACTAGTGATAATTTGAGGAGGTATAGTGGAGAGACTGTGGATCATTCATTGATTCATTGTGAGAAGGCGAATTAGTTATGGTGTTTTGTCCTTGGATCCTTTGGGATCTCTTGGGTTTCCCCTAGTGATAGATCTTCTTTTTGGATGGAAGAATTGGTTGGGAAACACTCGTCTAACATTTGGAATTTGATTCCGTTGTGTTTGATGTGGTGTATTTGGAGGGAGCTTAATAGTCGTACTTTCGAGGATGTGGAGATTTAAGACAATCAGCTGCTTGCCTCCTTTGTTGGCACCTTGTTTGATTGGTCTTGGGTTTGGGGACTCACATCTAGTGAATCTGTCCTAATGTTTGTAGATACGCTTCTTTCTTGTATATAGTTTTTGTTTTTCCTTTTTGTTTTTGTAATCTTTGGCTGATTTATGTTTTTTGCATAAATTAGTCCTTTTTTAATAACACTTTTTCTTACCTTAAAAAAAAAAAAAAGGTTCTCTACCATTTTTACTCAAGTCTCCTATCTTTCCCCTTCATTTTGCTATTACATCCTACAGTAAAGGCTTTTCAAGCATGGACAGACTATTGTAGGATTGAGCATTAATTTATATTTGAGATAGCCTTTAAAGTGAAAGTTATAGCCTTCAAATAAAGATTTTCGAAAGGTTTTGGGTAATATAGCTTGAATGATAAACACTTCATCTTTGAGCAGGCCACAGGAAGTAGTCATATTCATTGTTGGAGGGACGACATATGAAGAGTCACGTTCTGTTGCTCTACAAAATGCCAGCAATTCTGGAATTCGTTTTATACTTGGTGGTTCTGTGGTTCTGAATTCTAAGAGGTATGTATGCTTTGGAATCATCATTGTGATTTTAGAAGATGCTATCTGTGGTTCATGCTTGGCACACACTAGCTTTAAATGCAAACTTCTATGGCCTTCATCTTTCTTGCATCAGCTGCAAATTTGAGAATGTAGTTGTGGGTTGGATTGCTTCAGGTTAATTTGACACTTGGTGAAACTTTGTTGTGCTTGTGGATTTGGGTTTGGCATTATTCATCCCATGTAGGTTGCTAGCATGCAATGATATGAAGCTTCTTAAAATTTAGAAGTCAATTTTCTTTTTTTTGACCCAAGCCTAGAGATTGGAAGGTTGTTAAGCAGACGTCTAGCATATAACTTCAGTCACACTTTACTGAACTTAAATCTCAACTAATACAAATCGCCATAAATTGTATTTATTTTAGACTTTTGTCATATGTATAGGATATGTTTAGTGATAATTTTAGGCTAGTTTAGTCAATCGATGGAACGTAGTTAAGTGGAAACCATCCTTTCTTTACATGATGTTCCTCTGATCCAATATTCATTCTGGCCAAAAAAAGCAGGTTTCTGAAGGACTTGGAAGAAGCTCAAAGGATGGCTCGTTCTAGCACAGTAGTGGTTTGAAGCCCATCATATGTGTCTTCAGAGTCATTTAGATAATTTTTTGTGGCTTTACATGGAGCTTTTTGACCGGTGACTTGCAGTGGTGAGATTGTTAATGAATATTGGGAGGAGGAACTTGATGAGGGGTCATCAGAATCAACCCACCTTTACTGCATTAGACATCCAATATTCACCAATTTTCAAAGGAATAAAAGGTAAATAGGTTTTGAGAGGCTAAATCCATTACGTAATATGAGATATTACTGATTTACGAGAAATAATTTGCAGATAGCCATATCACTTGTTTAACAACACCACCTTGCATTGTTAAAGATGTAAAATCACATACATATTTTTTTCTTTTTCTATTTTTGGTTGTATACATGTTTGATGTATCCTGGGTAGTTGTGTAATTGGACAAATATTATGAAAAGTTACAGCTGAGCTATATTATAGTTGAGCCAGGGCCACGGGTTTTGTTTATACTTTAGCAAATCAATGATCTGGTGACATGGGAAGTTTTTGAATATTTCTGTGTATATAACAGGTATTGAAACTTTTGCTGTGCTGGTTATTACATATATTTTGATCAGGATTTTTTTTTTTTTTTCCTGGTGTGTTGTATGGTGAATCAATATTCAGGCAGCATCTTTTGCTTATTTTGATTGGCAATGGCATTGTGTTTAATTATATGCGACTGTTGCATTCTAGTCATCTTCCAAATTGCCAACGACGCAGGCCGAATTACACCATCTTTGCCTTTAGGCAAACACAGACAATCGGTCATATAACCAAGCTGCTTGTAGATTGCCGCTGAAATGTACTGCCTGATTCTTTTTACTTACTAAAGGAGGATGGTTGTGATATCAATCTCTCTCTCATGCAAAGCATACATACGAAAAAATAAAACTGATGGGGCAACACCTATCAAATTTGATTGGGTTAAATCATTTTTTTATATATAAAAATCATAATAATGTATGGGTTTAAACCGCTCAAAAAGAATTATAAAATTTAACAATAGATAATTTTCAAATTTCATTTAAATCAGAGAAGAAAATTAATTTATATCATTACTTATAGAATAGTTGAATTGTAAATAGTATTACATAGCCTATCCAGAAAAGAAAAAAAAAAAGTTATTACATACGTAATGACTCACCGTATTAAAATAAATAAGTATACTATGGATAAAAGTATAGAAGAAAAATTGAAATATTTTCGTACACGTATAATAAGAAAAATGTTTAATATGTGTTTTATATGTTAAAAAAAATTCTTAATATAGTTTTGTGTATTTTTCTTTGGTACAAAGAATATAATTTTTAAAAAAAAACGTACGTGTAACATACTATATTTATTACTTTTTTTTGACTAACTAGAATTTGTTAGTGTTGTAAACAAGGAACAATTATATATATATATATATATATATATATATGATGTGTGAAATCAGTACGACGAATGTTTCGAGTTTCAACGGTAGTTTGATGATCAGAAAAGAAAGAAAGAGATTATCAAAAGTGATCAGGAAGTAAACCAGCCAAGGACCCTCCAACAGTTAAGTCAATTTTCTCTCTAGAACTCAAGTTTAGTGAATAGATGAATAGTAAAATGTACCTTGGGCTGGTAAGATTGGGTCCCTTTTATAGAGAGTTTGAAATAGGTTTACTTGTTAGGTGCTGCTAATATCATGAGAGATATGTGGACTTAGTGGGGAGCGTGGAGTGAATTTCCGAAGATTCACCCAACGTTCTGAGATGAGAGATCATAGTCTAACTATTTATAATTAGTAGAAAATTTTTAGAATTTTAATTAAAGTGTTTATTGGTCATCCATACCTTCGTTATGGTGTGAACGACCAGAATCTCTTTAGATGACTGGTGACATGCTTAGACATCCATATTTTATGTTTGTGGTGCACATTTCTCCTTTCTCCTCTCTAAAGACTGTCTTGAATGACCATTCTTGACGGAAACTACTTGTTGTGAATCACCATCCAAAATATATATATATATATATATATATTCCTCAAATTATTAAGAATTTTACGGTAGAGATGATAAGGATGAAGGCCTTTTTGTGAAATGAGTGTTATCCTCTCTCCAACCAATTACCAGTGAAATTAGTGTTCTCACCTTTTTGTTGTTGTCCTTTTCCGCATGTCTTTACTCTTTACCCTAACATTCAATAGCATGAACTTTCCATTTTTCATTCCCCTCATTTTAACAAATTCACAACATGTATTCTATCATACTCCGTAGTTTCAACTTAACCAAAACAATGGAGAAGTGGAAGGATATGATCCCATATTTTGAGACACAGAATTTTAAGATAAAAGAACAAATCTTTTGTAATTATATGGTTTCTACACAATGAGTGAACAAAAAATACTGTGAAATTGGACCGAGTAAGGAACTACGCACGGTGCTGGTAGCAAATCGTTTTCACAAATCAACTATGAAAATGTAAGATAAAAAAGCAGCAATACTCAAACATATAATGCTAATACTTTTATTATAATTATAACTAACCAAAGCAATGGTTGTGTATTTGTTTTTTTTTTTGTGTATTTGTTTTATATCATAGAGGATTCAAAAACACAAAATACGTTATGAATAAATCTTGCATACAATATCAATTATTTGTTTGTATAAACCCTTATCTGTGAAGTCTCAACCTAGAAAACTCCATATTAGAAACCATCATACTAATGTTTGCGTCAGTCACATCAATGTAGGCCAAGCCCCCAATCCGCAATCCTCTCTCGGTCTCAGTCGTGTCGGTGTAGGCCAAACCCCAATCCGCAACGCTACGATACATACAAATATTAGGCCCATTCGGCATCTCTAGTATATAGCATACAGATAATAATCACAGTCTTGGATTCAGCTCGTGGTTGGTTGGTGACGTTGTGCACAAAATTAAACCACCAAATTTTTCTCCTTCAGCGCATTACTTTTTTCCTTTCTCTGCATATTACTTATTAATCTTTAGGTTTTCTCCAATATTCCAAGTGATATTAACAATAAGACTATAAATTTTATATAAAAAAAAATTATATTGTTTTATTTTTTAAATTTTATATAAAAAAAATTATATTGTTTTATTTTTTTTGGGAGAAGAAAAAAAATCTTGTTAATTGTTAAAAGCATTATGAATAAATCTTGTATACAATACCAATTATTTGTTTGTATAGTATGAGCATCCCTTATTTAATTTCTTGACCTATGTGAATTAACTCACTTACTCACAATTGTCATTCAAACTCACAAATAACATAATAATTTTGCTCGTCCGTTAAATTGTATTTCCTAACATGTTGTGAGTATGTCATTCTCCTATTTTCCCTTTAATTATTCTTAGTATCCATTTGGGTAATTTGTTTTGGCAACCATGATTTTGATTTTAAAAGTGAGACACATTTATATAAATTAACTAAAGAAAACATGATTTTCTCAACAAAAAAAAAAAAAAAAAAACCCTAAGAAAACATGAGAATTTAAAACTTGTACATAAATAAGTTGGGAAAAATAAATTAGCCTTAAGTCATTAAGCCTTATTGTACGCAGCACACACGAACTCAGTGGCTATTTTTTAAAAATCATTTATGTAATGCTCTTATACTACAAAAGATAACAATTATATTAGTAAATTTACAAATACATAATTATTTTGACTAATTTAACCAAAAAAAATTATATAATTATTTTTGATATGATAATATATATATACGTACTATATTGATTGCATATGTTATTTATTTATTTATTGTTTAATTCGATTGTTGTTAACCGAACAATTATACTATTGATTACATTGGTTATTATTGTGAAATTTTAAAGTACTCACAAGTATACGAACCGTACCGAAGTATAGTTTGACAAGAATGAGGTCAAACCCACAGGGACTTGAATGAATGTAGAAAAAATAATCAAATCTTAACCAAAATCCTAATTTAGTTTAATAAAAATTGCTTGTTTGAAATTAAATATACTAAGCAAAGGTATAATATAAAGCACTAAAAAAATATAAACAATCTTGTAAGGATACGATTTGTAACAACCCAAAAATGGTATTGGGTTCGCACGTGAAAAGGCCCAAACAATATCATTTATAGAGCGTGGGTTTGAAAGGCTAGGCCTTGGTCACAAGACGGTGGAGTTTTCGCAGTGTTAATACATAAGTAAATCGTGTTCGCCCTAAGAGTCTTTCTCCTAGAGGCGGGCTGGGAGGCTCTAGTTTTTGGCCATTTCTCCCAACCCCTTTCCCCGGATTGCTTACTTTTCCTTTTATACTAACCTGTATCCTTTATCCAACGCCCACGTGTAGGTTTGATTTTCCAGGACTGATACTTGTCCCATCAGCCCATACCCAGAGTGGTTTGGGGTGGTTGTAAAAGCTGAAGAATATGGCTCTGTCAAGTGCAGAGTATTGAATGGCAGTAAGGGCAGCTTTCCCTTTGTCCTTAGTCGTTATACTATCCAGCGTACCCTTCTCTATTGACCTAGATATTTTAGATCTTTTCCCAAACTGTTCCTATACCGTTTTTGCCCTTTCTTCCAAGAGGACCTCGGACATGCCGAGGACTGAATCGTCCTCGGCTGTGTCCCAAGACTATTTTGGACTTGTATTACCTATCCTGGGCTATAACCTTCCTCGGCTCGGGCCTTGGGCCCCAATGAATAAATGGGCCAGGGCCACAAATTATCGGGCCCCACAATAGCCCCTCAAAATCCTGCTGTCCAACCTCTTGGTCGGAGAGGAGGGTTTTGGTAATGCCAAGCCTTTATTACGGCTCGTTTAACTCTGTCCTTCATTAATGTTGGTGTCTCTTCATCTACCCAGGAAAACATACCGGGCTACGAGACATTCCTCTGAATTCATTCACAATGCGTTCCTGCCGTTTGATTATCCAAAACGCGCCTTTAATGATTTCCCTTTACGAGACCATTTAAATTTGACGGTTTATTGACGGTGTGGGGAAGTGGAACGGGTATATTCTCGTTTTATAGATTTTCTTGGAAATCTGGATAGATTAAATACCTCCTGTATTGCCCTTCATATAAGAAGACAGGCAAGTGGTTGTTTCTCTTGTACAAAGACCCCTTTAGTCCTTCTGAAATCTGAAACCCTTAGCCTCCTCCAGAGTTAACTTTACCCGCTAGTTACACCTTAAATTGTGATACGTTCGAGATAGGAGTAAGTAATGAAGGAACCATACCCTTCCTAGAAATACCATGTTCTTATGAAGCTCAAAATGGCTCAGTCAGGGCAGGGATGGCAGAGACTCAAGATACTTCGTACCCTCCTTTCAGCCAAAATCCGAAGCAAGGGCTCATCACGTCAAACTTTTGGGGCGACTGAGCTGGGGTCATCCATTATCAGTACCAGCCGCTCTCTTATGAGCATAGCTAACATGGCACCAACGTGTTAGGAGTCAGGACTGACGCAGGGACAAAGTATCCCTGCTTCTTCCTCTCTTCCTTCACTGGTGCCTCCTTTTACCTTTCTTTCTTCTTCTTTCCACCACCAGATCCATCCTGGTACTTTTCCTTCTTCCTCTTCTTCTCCTCTCCCACCAAGGAAGGTCCTCCTCTCAATATAGACGCTAATGGAGCAGAATTTGGAAAGACTTGGGAGCAGAGCTTAAAAAGATTTCTGGCTGTTCGTTTGTTGTTTTTGTTTTTGTTTTTTTTTATTTTTATTTTTTTTATTGTTTTAGTAACTCGTTTTCTATATAGGCTTGTTTAAGCCCTTCTTTGTACACTGTAATACCCCTTTATATTAATAAAAATCATCATTGCTTTATTTCATATGTTCTATCTCTTCTTTTTGAGATGGTTATGTCGTAAATAGACGCATTACTTTCTTTTTTATTTCTATACTCTGAACGATGCTTAGGGTCAAAATCCCAGTTAATAAAAAGATATTGCTCTGTGCTTATTGAAACTATCCGACTTAATAATACTGAATCGAACAAATGATACTTAGGGCTGAAATCCTTATTAAGAAGAAAAGGAAAAGATATTATGATGAGCTTATTAGGGCTGTCTGGCATAATAACGCCGACCTGAGAAAACAATACGTTATCATGAACTTACGAGAGCTGTCCGGCACAATAATGCCAACTTGAACAAATGACACTTAGGGTCGAAACCCTTGCTAAGGAAAAGATATTATTATGAACTTACGAGAGTTGTTTGGCACAATAATGCCGACCTGAGAAAACAATACTTATCCTAAAATAGCCGAGATGACAGCTGAATGCTCAGTGCGGTGTGGGAGGTAACCATCCGAGGACATCTAACCCAAAAATGAACAGCCCCTACAGGTTGCTAAGTAATAAGGCGTTTCACCATCTTCCTAATAACTTTCATAGCTTTAACATTTTCTGGTATTTGATCCGAGGATTGAGCAACTTAGAATTCTTATTAAGTAGCTGACCTTTCCATAGGTTTGAGTCCGAGGACCATGCAATACCTTGATTCTGTCAAAAACTTGATTTTGATAAGTAGTTGGTTTCCCCATAGGTTTGAGTCCGAGGACCATGCAATACCTTGGTTATGTCCAAAACTTGATTTTGATAAGTAGTTGGTTTCCCCACAGGTTTGAGTCCGAGGACCATGCAATACCTTGGTTCTGTCCAAAACTTGATTTTGATAAGTAGTTGGTTTCCCCATAGGTTTGAGTCCGAGGACCATGCAATACCTTGGTTCTGTCCAAAACTTGATTTTGATAAGTAGTTGGTTTCCCCACAAGTTTGAGTCCGAGGACCATGCAATACCTTGGTTCTGTCCAAAACTTGATTTTGATAAGTAGTTGGTTTCCCCATAGGTTTGAGTCCGAGGACCATGCAATACCTTGGTTCTGTCCAAAACTTGATTTTGATAAGTAGTTGGTTTCCCCATAGGTTTGAGTCCGAGGACTATGCAATACCTTGGTTCTGTCCAAAACTTGATTTTGATAAGTAGTTGGTTTCCCCACAAGTTTGAGTTCGAGGACCATGCAATACCTTGGTTCTGTCCAAAACTTGATTTTGATAAGTAGTTGGTTTCCCCATAAGTTTGAGTCCGAGGACCATGCAATACCTTGGTTTTGTCCAAAACTTGATTTTGATAAGTAGTTGGGGGGAGTAACCCCTCGGCTATGGCATGGGACCTTGGTTTAAGGGGACTTAGCCCCTCGGCCAGGCGCCTAGAACCATTCATGTTGCTGACGCTACGAAGGGCAGCCCCTAGTAAAGAAACATAGCCCCTAGTGGAACTTTACGCTATAACACTACAACCAGCTGTTAGAAATGATAAGGGGACTGTCTCGACCTGCCGCCTATGCCAACACACAAGCCTTTCCCACAGATGGCGCCAATTGTAAGGACACGATTTGTAACGACCCAAAAATGGTATTGGGTTCGCACGTGAAAAGACCCAAACAATATCATTTATAGAGCGTGGGTTTGAAAGGCTAGGCCTTGATCACAAGACGATGGAGTTTTCGCGGTGTTAATACATAAGTAAATTGTGTTCGCCCAAGGAGTCTTTCTCCTAGAGGCGGGCTGGGAGGCTCTGGTTTTTGACCATTTTTCCCAGCCCCTTTCCCCGGATTGCTTACTTTTCCTTTTATACTAGCCTGTATCCTTTATCCAACGCCCATGTGTAGGTTTGATTTTCCAGGACTGATACTTGTCCCATCAGCCCATACCCAGAGTGGTTTGGGGTGGTTGTAAAAGCTGAAGAGTATGGCTCTGTTAGGTGCAGAGTATTGAATGGCAGTAAGGGCAGCTTTCCCTTTGTCCTTGGTCGTTATACTATCCAGCGTACCCTTCTCTATTGACTTAGATATTTTAGATCTTTTCCCAAACTGTTCTTATACCGTTTCTTCCCTTTCTTCCAGGAGGACCTCGGACATGCCGAGGACTGAATCGTCCTCGGCTGTGTCCCAAGACTATTTTGTACTTGTATTACCTATCCTGAGCTATAACCTTCCTCAGTTCGGGCCTTGGGCCCCAATGAATAAATGGGCCAGGGCCACAAATTATCGGGCCCCACAAATCTAAAAAAAGGAATTAAGGTTTTGGAATCCACCTTGTAAGTTATATCAATCTTGCTATCATGAAAAATATTCTCATTAAAATCCTTATTTTAAAAATCAAAAGCATGTTCTTTTTCGCTTCTTAAGTATAAAATCAAATCATTAATTGTATCCTTAGCCAAACAAATCACAAGAGGTATCCAATTTTAAAATCAATAAATAATAAACCAAACATCAATTAATTAAGATAAATCCTAAATCATGAGAAAAACATGATTGAACTCGTATCTAGAATCCTATCTTAGTCAATTGATATGAAGTAAGAACAATTTAAATCATTAAAGAACAACTATTGTGGGAAAAATTAAATCACATAAATATTACTGATAATCCTTAACAAGGTTTCATCCTCAACCCTAATTATAAATTTAGCTACTCAAGGAAATTGAAATAAAACAAAAAATAAAATACAAAACATTATACTAGACAAATAAATAGAGAAAGAAATAGTCACAACACTGTCATGGAAAAAAGCTAAAGAGAAGCCACATGCGGCACTGCCTCTTACTCCAATTTTTTGTTTTGCATCTAGCCCTAGCACTAGCCTTCTCTGAATTTTTCCCTAAAGAGTCTTTAAATAGGTGAAGAAATCTTATTACAAGTTGAATTTTTGTTTGGAGAAAATTCCATATTTTTAGGCTTCACTTAACCGATGATTTTGGCCTATTTAACGTCAGAATTCGAACTTTTGGTAAACTACAAAGTTGTAGCTCTTTAAGTTAACTTTCCATCCCAACTTGAATCATCTCGATTGACGTATGAGCCGAAAGTTATGCCAAAAATACTAATTGAAGTGCAAGCTGGAATCCTAATCCGAATTACACTTGGATTTGGTGTAAATTTCCTTTGATTCCTTATTCCAATTGGACTTAAATTTAATTGGGCTGACCTTCTTTAACTTCATCATGGCACTTGTAAAGGTAAAGTCCATTAGCTTTCTTCTTTACACAAATCCATCTATTTAATTTCATTCTCCTACAAAAGATAAATTCACGCAATAAAATTCAATTAAGCACAAAATTGATTATTCAGCATTATTCCAAAACCAAATATAAAATGCATGAATTAACTCAAAATAAGTATGATAATGCTTTTTAACAATGATATAAATATGCAAAATTAAGCTATTATCAATGCACATCATTTATTTAATTTGCTTTATTTCAATTGTTGTCAAAATTGTTAAACATGAGAAATGATGCCATATTCCAATATATATATATATATATATATATTTCAACAATAAACATTCCAAATAAATTGTTTCTTATATAAATTTATACACTCTAGAAGTGGTGTATCCCAAGTTCTTCACATTCAAAAAAATTTAGGGGAAATTATAGTTTAATTCAAATGAATTAAACTATACCCTAAATTACACTTTGCACCATAAATAATGCGAATGCGCAGTCTGTACCCTACACTATGACTATTGTTACACTTTGTACTCCAACATTAGTTTTATTGTTAAATTAGATAGAAATATAAAACACATGACTTGCACATGTGTATTGCTTAAGGGGGAAAAACCTAAAAGACCAAAACACCTTTTTCATAATAAATTAAAAACAACAAATTTTTTCCAGCTCTCTCTTGTGCTGCGCATTAGCCCCTGCCAATTGCTCCACCATTGTGTGTTAATTGATTACTTAGGACATGTTTGATAGATTACAATAAACACTGTAATGTAATAGACATTCCTATGGCATAACTATTCGGTTGTTTGATTATATTTTTATTATAATGAATAATTATTCCTTATAAATAGTTATTATTCATAATAAGTAATAACTAAAGTACTGAATATTTATTCCTTCACCTTATGTAATAATTTTTTTTAAAAATTTCCTAAAAAGCTATTAGTTACCACATCTTCAAAAGGAAAGGAAATAAATTTTCTTTCTTGTTAATTATTAGCTCTATTTTAAACACCACTTATTTTAGGAAATTTGACTTAAAAATAATTTAATTACACATTATTTTTATAATCTACTAAATTGTGGATGTATATTCAGGATTCCATTCTTAAATAGTCACCAAACTAATGAATAGTAATACTTATTACATTCCAACTTAATGTATTTATCGTAATACTTATTTCTATTTCCATGTAGTAATTATTACAGTATACCAAATGTGCCCTTACTTTCTCTTTTTCCCTTCTCTATTTGATTGCCACTAGCATGGCTCACCCCTTAACCCAAGCCCCTTCTCATCACAAAAAGTAAAATTGTTCTCTATTAGATTCCAACTACTTTGTATTTTTGAGCAGTTCACAATTCCCACGCCCGTTTTTTTACCTCATCAATTCTCTTCCCTAGT